>NC_133527.1:21335074-21638174 GCF_048544455.1 Silene latifolia | reverse complement strand
TTTTTGCACCCCTTCCGATCAAATTCTAGAATCTCCACTGCTTACCATGGGCGGCGACCCGATATATATTGTCAACATTGAGAAAGACATGCAAGTCACTATTAACACTCAAGAAAATTTTAAGTGAACCAACATACTTTGTCCCGCATGAGACTCTCCACCGGGCGTGCATCCAAAACCCCCATCGAGATTTTTGCATTTCACGATGAAGTTCACCGCCTTTTCAACATCAATTTTGTTCAACTGGCGTAATAGTGACAGACAACAGATTGCAATATATGAAAATCTGTGAAAAAAAGATTATGCTCGTATAAGTAACTTTTTCCAAAAATCAAGAAGGCAAAGATAACTAAATCCCTTGTATATATGACACAAACCCGAACCTAACATATGTCACTATGTCAGTGTATAACTAAGAGATAAAAGAGTAACAAAACATGGTACTTATTATATGATCTAGCGGATATAATAATTTTATCTTAATAAACGTATAAACTATCTTTATAGACAAAAAAAATAAATTAAAAAACCGTGTCTATGCACAGGTTTTACCTAGTTTATACCAAAGAAGAAGAGACACTAGTACACCACATACCTTGTATCAACCTCTCCCCACATGTCTCCAGCAAAAGATCCATCATCGTTCTGCAGCCCAGCAACATCTGAATTACGAGGTTAAGGTCACCACGAACAAAAAACCTGGCATTTAGTCTCTCGGTTATATATTTATTTATTTATTTTTAAAGGAGTGAAATATAAAATTTCACTTTCAATTGTAGCTTAATGAAAGAATGTAATATTTTAAATTACGGTTGAAACATATAGCAACAGTAGTAGCAAAATTGGTGTTTAATGACTCAATTTTCAAATTAAAAGCAAATTTCTCCTCGGTTTAGATTTAAGAGCTTAGCACAATGGAACCAACACCTATGATTTTGATTGCAGTATATAATGACAGTAGCAGCAACAAAAATCCATACACATTCAGTTCTTCATAAAAAGTTTTTAAAAAATAATTAATTAATTAAATTAATAAAAAAGAAAGGCTGAAATGCTAAACACAAAATATAACCATATTGTGAACAAATTCCATAGTCCATAGTTCATACTATATTTCATAATATGTGAAGCATAACAGAATACAGCTGAAAAGGATACAATTAGACACCTTATCCACGTCCAAAATATGCAGCTTATCAAAAAGAGCTAGAACTTGAACAGCGCTAAGAGTGTAAAGTATATGTGGATCATGCCCAATATTACCACCAAAACCACCTGCACTGACAACCATTGATTATATAAAATATAAATCAATAAAAACTTAATAGCAGTAAATGATACAGCAAAAGGTTAGACATCAATCTACAAACCAGTTTCATGCTGACATTCCATAACCCATGAAATAACTTCATCTTGATCAACAACATGAAGCTTTCCCAAAAGGTCTAGTGTGGTAAGTCCCCAATAAGCACCGTTCATTCTGAGGTGCTCCATCACCACCGATTCAAACGAATCCTTCTTCTAAGAGTGCAAGCAAAAAATAAATAAAGTACGTCAACTAAAAGTGCACACATGTTGGCAAATCAGAGAGAGAAAAAATAAACTAGAAGGCATAGAACTGACCTTTTCAACAGACACGATATACCGGACGTGCTTATCTGCTGCCAACTCCACCATTCTGACTAGCAGCTGATCTGGTCTATCCTTGTAACGCAACTACCATATGAAATCATAAAACAAACACATAAGAGTATGGCTGAATGCAACATGGGATTTTTGACAGAGTAATAAAAGAGAATACATTATAGAGTAATGAATTAAGAACTATATCGACTATACATAAGAGTATGGCTGAATGCAACATTGGATATTTGACAGAGTAGAAGTACTTTCCATTTTGGTCTTATGTAACAAACACAAAGGGAAACCGGTTTGAAGACATGTATGCTTCATAAGCACCGATACAAAAGTGTGACTTTACTTTTAAGTATCTTGGGTTTCCCATTTCTAAAGGCGATGGTTCAAGATCAAGTCTCGAATAAAAATTTGGACTTGAAGACACTCTCTTTTAAGGGACAGTTGCATATTTTTGAAGTAGAGACTAAACTGCACAACATAAAGCCGCCAATAAAGAAATACATAATAAATCCATAGGAAATCAAACGAAAAATGACTCACAAAATAAGATCAACACATGGTAGTAACTACACTTGCATCAGCAAGGAGTAGACACTCGCAAAGTTGCAAGTCAATCTTTTTCTCATGGAGAGCTAGCCTAGTCATGATCGACCTACCCAGACCCTTGTAACAAAAATTACAAGCTGACACGACTCACGGTCGATCTGACCAACCCGACTTAATAATTGATCGACCCGCGACCAACCTGTACTGAACCGAACTCGACCCATTAAGTATTATAACCTGACCTATTGAATGACCCGGCCCTAACTCCACTCGACTTAATAATTGATCGACCCACGACCAACCTAAACAGAATTGAACTCGTCCAGATTAAGCATTGTGCCACGAGCCAGATAGGAACATAGTAGGCAGTCTAGGCCTTAATCATCCACAACAACTCGTAGTTTTCCAACATCAATGGTACAGAATCGCCCATGCTAATAAATACAGGTGAAGTTGTGTATTCAAAATGGCCATTGCCAGCAAATGTTCCGATTGAGTATTCCATTGTCACCACACAATCACCTAACTTGTACTGCTAAACAACCACTAAGCTCCCATGAGATGGTAATACACCAAGCATAATCTTAACCAATCAAGACAAACTCGCTGATGCGAATAGGAAGGCCAGTAAAGTTTGATGAGCAACAGGTAACTAATAGCTCATTTACAGCAATAAGCCCTATCCTCTAGATAAGAATTATACTACTACATGATATTACCCCATTATTATACACTTACCCATCGGTATCGACATATTGTGTCCATTGCCCCAATCCTAGCAACAATTGCGGAGTACACTAATGTTTGAGTTTTGACTTTCGATTATGAGTTCATCTTAACAATCTAAAATGCCAACCCCATCAAAGCTCACGCCACCCCGCATCAATAATTCAATATGCATCAAACTAAGGCTTAAATGAAACCCTAACAAACTAAAATTAAGGGTTAAACTAAATACAATGATCAACTAACACTAACAATTTCATTCAAAGTTTCAATTTTTCCTACTAAAAAATGTCAATGCAGCTAAATTTGAATCAATTACAAAATACCCATCAAAATACACAACTCTAACCAATATATTGACTACTCAAAACAGCACCATATTCAAAAATTAACAGACCCCAGTTGAATTTTACGAGAAATAAGCAAAATTACCTGTGATCCACCAATTATTATGATCAAAGGATGAATTTCAAACTCAGAAATGTGGATAAAATAAGTTCAATTCCAGTTGAAAAGGGGGGAATTCGTCCTAGCAGAGGGTAAAGTTTGGAGAAAGGATGCCGGATGGAGTTTTATTGCGTTAGTGAATTTTTTTTTCACTTTTTTTTTTAGGTTAATTGATGGGAATAATCCCGACTATGTCCATCCTACTCAAAATAATCTCAACTTTTTAATATCCCAAAATAATCCAAACTATGCAATCATTTAACTTCTACTGCTTTGGTGGAAGGGCAACTTGTTAAACAGGTTACCCTTGTTCTTAATTCATTTTAAAGCCTTGATTTACTTATTCATCTTCTTCATTTTCACTCTACCATTACCATAACTGTTCTTTTGCTCAATCAAACAATCCTATACAAAATTTTTAGATCACATAAAAAAACGAAACGAAACAAAACAGATTGACAAATCAATCAATTAAATCGTTGTTATCTTTTTTCCAGTGTATGCATTCACTTTGCAAGCAACATTAAGATTAGGCTGAATTACATACTCCGTAATTGTTAACATAACTAAACCCATTCATACTCCCATTATTTGACAACTGAGGTAAGAATTCCTTGGCCATAGTTTTTCGATGATCCCCATCTCCCAAAACACTTCTTCTTCACTCTCACAAAAAAAAAACGCAGTAATCAACAAATTTTCAAAAAAAAGTATTCATACAAAATCAAAATGTACCTGAATGAAAAACGAATCAACGATCTTGAACAATTGAAAGGAAAAGTCGAACTGTAGTAGTAATTAATCAATAAAATTAATTAATAAATTATATAAAAAGGTGACATTGATAAAGATGAAGAGAAAAGAGAAGGTGAAGAAAGAAAGGGAAGAGATGAAAAGGGTATAATGAAATGGTTGTTGATATTATGAGATCTTACAGAGAGAGAAAAAGAAAGAGAGAAAGGTTACAGAATGGCCAGTGCAGACGTCTTGGGAGTAATGACAGTGATCACCGCAGGCGTTGTCTGCTAGCCAAAGAAGTCGTCGTCCTGGATTTGTGCCTATCGAGGATTGGTGGTGAAGTGGTGATGGATGGGGAAGTGTAGGATTTGGTATAAATTTAGTAAAGCAGATGAAGAAGAAGGAGATTAGATAAATAAAGGGAGTTGCTAAATCCCGCACACGATTTTGCTTAATCCCGCACACTTTGTCGTCTTTTTCCGACTTTGCCCCTCTCACTTTTCATCCCCAATTAGAGAGGACCATCATCAAAAACAAAGAAATCCAAAAAAAAAAAAAATCATGTATGCTCAACCACCCCACCAGTCCACCACCACACGCCCCACCACCAGCCGCTCACAACCAGAACGCTCCACCACCCGCCGCTATAAACCGACCCACCATCAACCGCCATAAACCGACCCACCACCAGCCGCCATAAACCGACCCACAATCAGCCAAAACAACCACCCACCGGCCTGCCCACCGCGCCCTCCTCAGAACACCGACCATTTCTCCGACCACCCTACCCCGGCCTATCAGACGACCACCAACAACCACCCTTCAACAATCCAAAATCCCAAAATCCTAAATTCCAAACCCTAATTATAAAAATCATTCTTTTTAAAATAAAAAAACATTCATTCAATCAATTAAAAGGCGTGTATTAATAAATTTGTTGATAGAACGACGAAATTACTTGTGATAAGTGCGAATTAAGATCGATAATTCGTTAAATTATTAGCAATTTGGTTGGGGTTGAGAGGAAAAGAAGAGAGAGAATTTTCTCAAGTTGTTGTTGTAAACAAAGGGTAAATTCGGGATAAGGTGACAAAGTGTGCGGGATTAAGTAAAATCATGTGCGGGATTTAGCAAATACGTAAATAAAAGAAAGGTGACTTATAATAGGTTATTAAGGTTACCGGGTATAACAAGTTATTAAGAGTGAGAAAGCATGGTAAATTAAATGAGGGAATAAAGTAGATTATTTTTGAATAATGAATAGTTCGGATTACTTTGAGCAGGACGGTCATAGTTTGGATTATTCATATCAAATAACCCTTTTTTTCTCACTTTTAATGTAACGGGAGTCACAACTCACATGGCGTTTTTTTTTTTTTTTTTTTTTTTTTTTTGCAAGAGGGTATTTTCAATATATTTCAAAAAGAATTACATGGAGTTTCTTACAAAAGAGAATAGCCTCTAGCCAACTATACACACCATGCTAACCACCTAATTAGGTGTTTAACACATCAACTAGGAAATCAAACAAAGGCCCTGAGACTCGACTCAACAACACAGCATTTGTAATTAACTTGATCTCCTTACAAAGAGCCTCTACAAACCTCTCTTTATCTTCAAAAACCCGTCTATTCCGTGCAGACCAGATGTTGTACACCAAGCAGGCAAGTGCACAATTAATCCATTTAGCTTGCCAGTGATCAGACTTACTTCGTCTCCTAGCAGATACCAGCAGAGAGTGGAGATTCTTGTTATCCGTATGGAATCTACTCAATTCTTAAGCAATGGACACCCTATTAAGTAACATCTGTAAGAAACTTGGGCATACTGAAGCCTCGTGTAAAAGGAATGTGGATAATGTCCCAAAGAAGGTTTCCAAACCTGTTAGTTCTGCTCCTGTGCAAGAACCTGTGGTCAAGCAGATTTATAGACCTGTTGTCCAACCTAATTCATCTGTCCCCAGTCATTCTGACTAAGACCAAGCCTTAGGATGCTCTCTGCTAGGTGGTACCTCAGCTCCTGTGGGAGAGGGTCCAATCCTCTTGACTGGTGGTGAGGGCTCAGAATGCAGTGAGCTAGGCCCTACCCTCCATGTTGAGATGGCTGGTCCTTTATCTCAGGAAGTTGTAAAGCACTCAGCATGCAGTGAGTTAGGGTTAGTGTCTGGTCAGGATGTCTCTGGCCTGGTCAGGTTGTTCCTGGGGTTATAGGAGATGGAAGTGGAGTTATGATTCATGCTGAAGTTGGTGCAGATGTTGGGGGCCAATCCTTTCCCCTAACAGATTCAGTATCCTGTCTGTTGATGGAGTTAATGGCACTGATCAAGTTGGTTTCTTGCATCCTGCTGAGGAGGATCCCCCTGATGTTTCTTCTAAATGATATTATCTACTTGGAATATACGAGGCTTTAATAAGCCAATAAAACATATAGAGGTAGCTTAATACTTGAGGTCTAATAAAATTGACATCCTTGGGATTTTGGAAACACGGGTCAAACAGAAGAAAGCTAATAAAGTTCTGAGGAACAATTTTGGTAGATACTCATCTTACTGTAATTACAATAAGCATGTCAATGGCAGGATTTGGCTCTTATGGAACCTTGTCATTGTGCATATTTTTGTGTTAGAGGAGCATGCCCAAGTTATACACTGTCATGTTAAGCATTTAGTTACTGTAGAGTGCTGCATCTTTCTGTTGTCTATGGGTGCAATAGTGCTGATAGAAGGAAGGAACTCTGGGACTCTATGACTCAATTTTATTCTCAGGTTGGTCCCTGGCTGACAATGGGAGATTTTAATGTTGTTAGATATCTTAATGAGAAAATCAGTAACCATCCTTTTGTTGCTTCTGAAATGATGGATTTTAATTCTTATTTACTCCAAAGTGACCTAGATGATATGCCTGACTCTGGTCATGAATTCACCTGGTTCAACAAGCAGGAGCACAACACTAGAGTCTACTCCAAGTTGGATAGAGCCCTTGTCAATCCAGCTTGGATTACTCACTTTGATCAAACCTCTGTAACTTTTCCCTCTTCTAGTATCCCTGATCACTGCCCAGTAGTGGTCACTTTCCATGATGATCCCCTGCCTCCAAAGCAGTTCAAGTTTCTCAATTGCTGGATTGATCATCCTAGTTTTAAACAACTGGTGTTTGATGTCTGGTCTGGTGGAGGGGTCACTGGGAACTCCGTGTTCAGATTAATGAGCAAACTCAAAAAAGTCAAGCAGGCCCTCAAGCAGTTACATACTCATCACCAGGATTCTCCAGAAACAAGAGGAACTGCACCAATGTTTTAATGATTTAAAAGTTGATCCTCTTTCTTAATCTTTTATACAAAGAGAAAAAATTGTCTCCCAGAACCTTGTCAAGCTTAAGGAAACTAAGGTAAAAATTCTTATTCAGAAAGTCAAGCTTCATAATCTCAAATACAATGATATTAGTTCTAGCTGTTTTTTCTCTAAAATCAAAGAGAGGCAGGTAGCACAATATGTTGGAGAAATTCAGGGGGTTGATGGTCTTGCTTATCAAGGGCAAACTGAAGTTGGTGATGCTTTTGTTGAGTATTATAAGCAGCTACTTGGAAGTTATGTTGAGGTTGAGGACATCAACCCTGATCTCATTTCCAATGGGCAATGTGTGGAGGATTCTGACTTTGATGCTTTTATTTGTCCTGTAACTAGGAATGAAATAAAAGATGCCCTCTTCAGCATTGGTTCAAATAAGAGTCCAGGTATAGATGGGTTTTCTTCTGGGTTTTTCAAAGTTGCCTGGCACATTGTAGGAAAGGATTTTTGTGCTGTTGTAGAAGATTTTTTCAAAACAAGTTTCCTGCCCAAGCAAGCTATTGTCACTGTCATCTCCCTCATCCCAAAGAAACCAGTTGTCTAGACTTTAAGAGATTTTCGTCCTATTTCTTGTTGCTCAATTATTTACAGGACTATAAGTAAAATATTAACAAACAGGATGAAGGCTCTTATGCCTAAGCTTGTTGGTGAGGAGCAAGCTGCTTTTGTGTAAGGTAGGAGTCTCTTTGAGAATGTTATGTTGACTCAAAGTCTTGTCAAAGGTTATACCAGGAAAGGGATTTCCCCTCGATGTATGTTAAAGGTTGATATCAGCAAAGCTTTTGATACTCTTCAGTGGAGGTTTATTCATAGTATGCTCACTCATCTAAAGTTTCCTACTACCTTTGTTAGGTGGATTATGGGGTGTATTCAAGGCGCCTGGTTTACAATAAAGATCAATGGTGCAAACTGTGGTTTCTTTAAGGGGAAGAGTGGGGTTAAACAAGGGGACCCCCTGTCCCCTTATCTGTTTGTTCTTGACATGGATGTTTTGTCCAGGAGCCTCAGGGGGATGTGTGACTCTCCTGATGTTTCCTTTCATCCTAAGTGCTCTAGATAAGGCCTTACACACTTAATTTTTGCAGATGACCTAATGATTTTCACTAGAGGGGACTTGCCTTCTGTGACAAAGGCCACCGAGGTACTGGATAGGTTTGCTAGATGGCCTGGTCTTAGGGCTAACCTAGACAAAACGGAGGCTTATTTTGGAGGGGTAAGGCTTGATGTCAAACATCTTATTCTCTCTGCGGCCTGTCTTAAGGAAGGATCCTTTCCTTTCAGGTATTTAGGGGTCCCCATCCATTCTTCCAGACTATCCAAGGACATGTATAATGGTCTCCTTACTAAGATTCAATGTCTCTTGCAAAAGTGTTCTATTCGCGCCCTTTCTTATGCTGGTAAATTGCAAGTTATAAATTCTGTTATTTTTGGCTTAAGGAACTTTTGGGCTTCTGGTCTGTACTTGCCCAGGCATGTCTACAAATGTAATACCCGCCCTTTTAGGGACCCGTTGACCAGCGTTGACCGACCTTGGGAGCAGTAATAGTCCTTAGGAATACGTGCCAAAGTTATCTTGTGTCTTGATTTATGGGTGGTACTCGATAGAGTAGAGGCTACTCGATCGAGTACCTTGGATACTCGATCGAGTAGGGGCCACTCGATCGAGTACATTAGTTACTCGATCGAGTAGCGTCTTTTCAGCGAGGGTTTATAATCGCATTTTCTTAAAATCGCAAATCATTTTCGCCTCTTTCTTCTAAACCTAGATGTCGTCCCTTCCTCTTCCCTTCACCATATGCCTTCCATGGGAACCTTTGAAGGTCCTTGTGCCTTAGGAGTGCATAGCTTGAGTCGGGTAGCGATCATTTGCCATATTTCCTCATGTTGGTATGTCGTCATCATCATCTGTATCTCTGTCTTTTCAGTTAGGGTTAGAATGGTAGTAATAGATGATTGTATTGTGTGTATAGGTGTTGCTTGTTTGCTGGGTGTTGCGTGTATGGGCATGGAATCGTCGCAGACGCTTAAAGGTAGGTTCGCCTACTCAGTCTCTGTTGGTTGTTAGAGTGTCGGTTGTTGTTGTTGATTGATGTTGTCGTTGCTGCGGTTGTTGTTTTTGTCGTTGTGGTTGTTTTTGTTGTGATACAGCTGTTTGTAACTGATTATCTGTGGTTCTCGAGGTGCGTCCTCGGCTGAGTGGAGTCACTTGCGGGAGTGGCTTCACGCCCTAGTTTCGCCCTCCGTGGAACCCGCCACGGGAGGGGATGTGCACATTAATGGGATAGGGTTATCGCTCGATATGGTGAGCGGGGCTTAGGTGGGAACGACTGCGGCCCCCCACTGGCAGGGCTGGTCCAGTGGACAGTCGGCGACGGAGATTGATTGGAGTGGGTATGATTGTGTGTGACTGGTTGTGTTTGTATGGTTTGACGGTTGTTGTTGATTTTGGTGGTGTCTTGCCTCAGTTCTTGACCTTGTGTGGTTGTCTTGTTTGTTTATGTGTCTGCCGTGATCCCTTATGGTGAGCAGTCAATCTTAGCAGGTGTTGACGTGGTTGATAGCTAGAGTCCTGACAGGGGTGTATCGTCACGAGTCTGATAGAGATATCATGTAGCTGACGAGTTGTACTTTCTTTTTATTAGTTGGTTGTAACACTTGTAATGTAACTGTAATTGTTCTTTTATCGACTTTTGATGATTAATTACCTCGGGCAACCGAGATGGTAATGCCCTTATATGCTAAGGAAGGTCTGGATAAGGTTCCTCGGTATATGGGGGTGTTACAAAGTGGTATCAGAGCAACGATTTTGGAATCTGTAACCAATGAACCTAATGAACGTAGTGAGTCTAGTAAAATGAACCTGGTGTATGTGTAATGGGAGCCCAAGCCGATGCTAGATTTTGGGTGAGTAGGCGCCCTCATTTCAAAATCTTGGCCCCATTGTGCTTAAGCCAGTCACTGGGTATGGGAATGTGGAGTCAGTAAGTATGTGCTTAACATGTATGGTGATTATGTGAGAATTGTTTGTGGTTGAGTCTTTGTTGAAGTTAGTATCGGTATAATAGCTACGTTAGAATCGTGTATGGTGAATTTGTGATGGAGTTAAGGTGCATATGTGATGATAATGAGAAACGTAGAAGGTTTTATGTGATAGAAGTGTGTGAAAAGGGTAGAGATGTGTACTGCGATATGAAATGTGGTAATGCTGGTGTTTGTTTCAGGTTGTTAGTGATGGTGATCCTATACGAGTTTGTAAGTCTTACGGTAGCCATAATAATGATAGCTAAAGAAGTGTTGAGTTATAGTGAGAATTATCAAAATAGTAATGGGCATATGCAATGTTTAATGGTTGGAAGTTTCCGCTTGTGTGGTGATTAGTTGGTGTAGAATAATTTGTTTATGTTGAAGCATGAATATGTTGCTAATACACTTGGACAATACATGAAATTTGTCGTTATTTATGTGTTTCTAGTAGCGTGAGTATAAATTTGTTAATAATGTAGTAAAACAAGTTAGACATGTTATAATGAGATAATTGCATACGTGGAGGATTCGGTAGCAGGTAAATCGTGTTGAGTGAAGTTCGTGATTAGATGATGTGATGTGAATCTTATTTGGCAAGACTGTATGATATAGTTGGTTAGAAATGGTAAAATATGTACGAGTATGATAACCAGTGACGCCTTCCGAACTTGGTTTGGAATCGACACGTGATATTGTTTTGCAGGAACCTTCAGTTAATTTTGTAATTCTAACCGTGTACTCAACCTTACTTGACCAAGTGCAAGTGCTTACTAGACCGAGTAGACCTCACTCGATCTAGTTAGGAAGCTATGACGTCGAGACGTAGGAATTTATCACAATTACTCGATGAAATAGCGCCTACTCGGTCGAGTAGAGGGCACTCGATCGAGTACCCTAGGCACTCGATTGAGTAGGCTACAGTACAGTGGCTTCCGCGGGTTTCATAAAACCCTTGTTCTTCCTCATTCTTCCTATTTCTTCTTCATCTTTCATAACCCTAACTTCCTAATCTCTCTAAAACTCTTGCATTCTTGTGTTGTGGTGATTTATTTCGGTAGTTTTCATTGCTTTGATTCGTTCTTTCACTTCCTAATTGAGCAAGGTATGAATTTTTTTCTTATTTTCATGTTTTCATCACTTAGAAATAATTGAAATGGTGAAATAATCTGAAATTTCGGTTTATATGGAAGAAAAGTTGCTTGTAATTGTTGTAATATGATCCACATGCTTCCCTTTTATGATTGTTGTTTATTGTGCTAAAAATTGATTAGAAATCTCAAAATTTGGGGACGAATTTTCTAGGGTTTGTGAAATCAAATTGATTTTGTGTGTCTTTTATATGATTGAGTGATGAAATTGAGTAGTATATGTTGTATGTATCATGTGGGAAGTCGAATTTTGCGATCTTCACCTCGAAATTTGCCATAAAACTCCGTCTTAAAAGTGCCTCAAATTGAAATTCGTTTTCTATGATTGGAATTTTGTGTTGAATATGACTATATATTAAGAGTTAAAACCTTTGAAGTAGTAGTAGTGATGCTAATTCATGCTAAATATGTCAAAATTGTTACAGCTGTAGAGACCGTCTGACTATGGGAATTGAGAAGTTTATTCATAATGTTGATTGTCTATGATGGTGTACTTAGTTGCCTTTTTCTATGAGCATACATGAATGTTTCACATGTTTTCAAGCATATATATATGGAGTCGTGTTTAAGCCATGTGTTGACAGTCGTAGTAGCGGAGTAATTCGTGTTATCTATGCTAGAATTTTCACAGCTATAGAGACCGTCTGAGATGCTATAAACTGAGGTTATATATATATCAAAATTTGGAACTAGTTGGTGAAAGTGTGTATATAGATGATTATTCAAGGTTCAATTGGTGCAAATTACGTGTTTTAAGTGCCTATGTAAGTATGTTCAAATTGTGTGCTGAAACAGATGCCGAGACTAAACCTGGGAACCCGTCAGAGTAAGCGGGGAAGGGCTTCTCAGCCCGAAATTGGGGAGGGGAGTGCACCCGTAGTACCATCTGTACCGGAATACCCTTCAGTAGTCTTTGTGGACTACAAGCAGAGGGAGAGGTTTGTAGCTTTGCACGCCCGAAAGATGAGACCCACCCGTTGTGTGGACACCACACTTCTAGATGACCTGGGGATTGAGACGAATGTCCGTCATATCTTTGAGACCTTGGGATTCACAGGGATGTACCGTTTGCGGAAACATACATATCCTTTTCTAACCTTGGAGTTCATGAGCTCGTTTAAATACGAGCCGAATGAACAGACTGTCCAATTCCGTCTTATGAACACGAGTTTTGTGTTAACCATGGACCTCTTTGCTTCTCACCTTGGGTTGGCTAAGCCTCCCAAGGGATCCATCCATGACATTCCGGCTGAGTGCGGGGTTTGCCGCCTTATGCCTTGCCTTTCTGGGAAGTCAGCTCCCACCGCCAGCAACATGTTGATTAATGATGTTCAACATGTTACCTTGAGGATCTTTCTTCGTTCCATATCGAACCTTCTTTATGAGAGGCCTGACATGAGTAAGTTGAACTCTCACGAGTTGTTGCTTTTGATGGCTTATCTTAACCCGAAGCGGACCGAGAAGGTGGTCTTCAATGCTCCTGCCATGGTCTGTGCTAGCCTTGCTTTGATGGTTACTTCTACCACTCGTCACTTGAGTTGTGGTGCTTTTGCCACTCGGTTAGCTGAAAAGCTACCCTAATTTGAGGCTTCCTCTGAGTACATTCCCTTGGCCACCCCGGTGCCTACCATGGACAGAGATTACTACCTCGACCTGAAATGTTTGAGAACCTTGGAGGATGGTAGCCTAGCATGGAGGGTGTGGGGTATGAGCTGGATGAGGATACCGACTCCTGAGCACCTTCCACCGACTGAGCCTTTGGATGCGGTTGATTCTGATGAGGAGGATAAGGATGCACACCGGCCGACACAGACATACCTCATTGACGACACGATCCACGAGCCGAGGAAGGGGGAGAATGTGAGAGCGGCGGAGGATAGACCCAGGCTAGGGAGGGGGCCACGTCGTGTGAGGGAGAGGACGACTGAGACCCAGCCAGCAACGCCGCCTCAGTACCCATTTCCTTGGTACCCCTACCTGGATACCCCAGAGACGCGTTCGAGTTACTTGGCAGAGAGAGTGTATTCTACCTTGACACTCCGGAACATGCATGAGATGGCATATGCTCAGGGTATTGGGACCGAGGGACCACGTCCAGTGTGGTGGAGCGGAGTTGGGGACTACAGTGGGGTTTTCCACTCTTACGGGGTGGACATGGCAGCATGGGGGACACCACAGTCCTTTGCTTTTGGCGGTTTGACCCCATGGTATGAGAGTCCAGGAGCTGGAGCAGGGGTCGACGCGGGTCTTGGGTCATCAGGAGCAGGTACCTCGGGTGGTTGTGGAGATGAGATGATGGATGAGCAGCAGCAGCAGGAGTGATACTCCTTTTCTTTCTCTTTGTTTATGGTTTGCTTGTGTTGGATGGTAGTAGTCGTTTTTAGTTAGTACTTTTTACATTTGGTTTGTATGGATGGCCATAAGGCCGAATTTGCTTGGTTTGAACTTGTTTGCAGTGGGGGGGGGGGGGGGGGGGGGGGGGGGGTCGGGTTGTCATTCCGACTCGCGCTTGTGTGACTTTATATATATATATATATATATATATATATATATATATATATATATATATATATATATATATATATATATATATATATATATATATATATATATATATATGTATGTATTGTGTGTTATGACAGGAAGATTTCGAGGTTTTTGACCTGTGGCCACTCGACAGAGTGCCCCTCACTCGGTCGAGTAGCTGCAGGTGTGACGGAGATGGAGTATTCTGATTTGAGGCTACTCGATCGAGTAGCTAAGACACTCGATCGAGTAGGGCCAGCTCGATCGAGCACCCTACATACTCGATCGAGTGGCACTGTTACAGGAACATTTCGATAATTAAATTTGTTTTAATGGTTATATCATTACATGTTTTGATGTTTAATATGGTTGTTTATGATTAGTAACATGTTTGAACCGTTAATTTCATATGTTGGAAGTCGTGTTTGGGTTTTGGATGCGTATTCGTAACGAATAGTGCAAGTAGTAGTTGGTTCTTATTGCATTCATTTTACATCCGTAATGTCTACTAATTATATTTCACCGGAGTTGTGTATTTCCTATATAAATATACAATTGATATATGCATGCATTCGTAACTGTGGCTAATTGTTCGAATAAAGTAGCATATGGTTTTATGAATTAATGTTTGTGTGAGTACTGAGTAATGTCCATAGGGCAGTGTATGTGTTGGTTATACGACAAGAAGTAAGTGTTAAGTAATGTGAGTAATAATTCGGTGGTGAACTTCGGGGACAAAGTTCCTTTTTAGAGGGGAAGAGTAATGTCGCGAAATAGAAAGGTCGATATTACAATTATTTTGTTGTTTGTTTATAATGTTTTCTATTATTTCTGTTACATTCCTAGTACGAAGCTATAATTATTTTCATTGGTTGTTGAGTAATTTGTATGTTGAGGTAAAGGTTGAGATAGTTGTGATGTCATGCGATTGAATAGAATCGTATCGTTGGGTGACATAGTTGTGTTAATGTGACATGTTTCGTGTTGATGGTCGTGTGCTAGTGAAAGTGTAATCTCGTAGTGCGTGGCTAAGAGTTATGAGCAGCAGTGTAGTCGTTGGTTGTGCCGGTTCATGTTGTGAGGTTGGTACTTCAAGTGATAGATAGTAGAAGTCGATCTATGTGGTGTGTTAGACATGGTGTGTTAGACAGTTGATGATGATGACATGGCGTATAGTATTTCTAAGGAGTAGTGACCTATGTCGGTAGAGCGGTGACGTTGATCTTGTTTCGGTATCTTGTGTTTTGGGGAAGGGTGAGTTGAACTTCGGGGACAAAGTTCTTTTTAAGGGGGGGAAGACTGTAATACTCGCCCTTTTAGGGACCCGTTGACCAACGTTGACCGACCTTGGGAGCAGTAATAGTCCTTAGGAATACGTGCCAAAGTTATCTTGTGTCTTGATTTATGGGTGGTACTCGATAGAGTAGAGGCTACTCGATCGAGTACGTTAGTTACTTGATCGAGTAGCGTCTTTTCAGCGAGGGTTTATAATTGCGTTTTCCTAAAATCGCAAATCATTTCCGCCTCTTTCTTCTAAACCTAGATGTCGTCCCTTCCTCTTCTCTTCACCATATGCCTTCCATGGGAACCTTTGAAGGTCCTTGTGCCTTATGAGTGCATAGCTTGAGTCGGGTAGCGGTCCTTTGCCAAGTTTCCTCATGTTGGTATGTCGTCATCATCATCCGTATATCTGTCTTTTCAGTTAGGGTTAGAATGGTAGTAATAGATGATTGTATTGTGTGTATAGGTGTTGCTTGTTTGCTGGGTGTTGCATGTATGGGCATGGAATCGTCGCAGTCGCTTAAAGGTAGGTTCGCCTACTCAGTCTCTGTTGGTTGTTAGAGTGTCGGTTGTTGTTGTTGATTAATATTGTCGTTGCTGCGGTTGTTGTTTTTGTCGTTGTGGTTGTTGTTGTTTTGATACAGCTGTTTGTGACTGATTGTCTGTGGTTCTCGAGGTGCGTCCTCGGCTGAGTGGAGTCACTTGCGGGAGTGGCTTCACGCCCTAGTTTCGCCCTCCGTGGAACCCGCCACGGGAGAGGATATGCATATTAATGGGATAGGGTTATCGCTCGATATGGTAAGCAGGGCTTAGGTGGGAACGGCTGCGGTCCCCCACTGGCAGGGCTGGTCCAGTGGACAGTCGGTGACGAAGATTGATTGGAGTGGGTATGATTGTGTGTGACTGGTTGTGTTTGTATGGTTTGACGATTGTTGTTGATTTTGGGGGTGTCTTGCCTCAGTTACTGACCCTGTGTGGTTGTCTTGTTTGTTTATGTGTCTGCCTGTAGATACCTCATTTCTGCACCTCCCGCAAGCCACCCGGTGATGATTGGGCCGCGTGTTTGGTATACGGAACGATTTATGACAGTTCGTATGTCTATCGTCAAGTGATCGCTCAAACACTTGTGTCTACCTCTATATTGTCATCTACGTGCCGATACGGTCGTTTTGGCAGTAATTAGAGTACATTTGGAGTCCGGGTCATAAAACCGTCTTCATTTTCTGAAACCGAGTCAGAATGTTCTGGAATGTTCCGAATATTTGTATTCCATATTTTACAATCTTTTAATCTTTGGCAAATAATTCCCCGTAATATTCACACAAAATATTAAGGAAAACAAGATTAATCCGTTATTCCATAACCAAAACACGAAAATCTTTCTTCCGCAGGAGGAAACCACTTGGGAAAGGACGCAGCAGGCGCTGCGCCTCTTCCAAGAGACGCAGTGCCTGCTGCGCCTCTTCCCAAGTCCTTTTCTGCGTATTTTCCGTATCTTTTCATATTTTTTCGAGATTCACTTCTAAAGTTTCTCCGAAAACCCTAATTTCCTCCACGTGATTAGTATAAATAGAGACCTTTGGTCTCACATATTTCTCACGCGAGTGTCCGCCCTTCTCTTCTCCCTTTGCATTCTAGACCACGTTCTTACTTTTTGGCGTCTACGTGTTTGAACTTTCGACCATGTAAACTCTGATCCTTCTAAGTACCAGCCTCGTTTTGCATGACCGACCAATTTGACCAACTCCACCATAATCAACTTTAATCAATCTTATTCGTTTTCCTCTTACGAGGGCACTTTCGTCTACATTCGAGTCGAGCATCACTAAACGTTAACTTAGTTCATCTCGTTTCGTCAAACATGAAGTCTGAGGGTGTATAATCCCTATTTTATTATTGTTATTTATTTATTGTAATCATAATGTAAGGTTTATGTCGAAAGTATTTCTAAAACCGATTTCTAAAACTATGCTTTAAACCCTTTTTACGAATTACCAGGAGACAGACGTCGAGAAAGGACGCAGCAACTGCTGCGCCTCTTCGAAGGGACGCATCACCTGCTGCGCATCTTCGTGAGGCTGCCGCAGTTCCTGCTTCCTTTCTTCTTCCTTCGTCTTTTGTTAATTTGTTTCTTTTTCTTTTGTCTTCAATTGTTCGTCGTTTCTTTGACATAATAACTCAAACATAATAATTTGACATATTATTAATCATCATTAGTATTTAATTTGTCATTAACTCTCGACTTAAATCCCTTATATCCAATATTTGCGGGTTTTCGTCATTAAAAACAAATTTGGTTTTTAGAGATTCGATTTACCCATATTGAATCCCTGGAATTCATCTTTGATATATTTCCATCTGTTATTTGTCATATCCATCATTAATTCGTCATTAATAGCTTGTTTAACCTAATTAACTTGTTTAGTTAATTAATTTGTTAATTAACCTTATTAATCTTATAAATAATTAGTTCTAATTATTTTCGTCCATGTTTATCGCTTTCATGACCATTAATCATATGTAAATAACCTGCTAATCACTTTCATCCGAGTCAAATAATATAATCAAGCCTTAAATTCAACAACGAACATTAACGACTTGCAATTCCGGCTTCACAGCCAGAACTGAGTCAAGGAACGGACGCAGCAACTGCTGCGCCTCTTCCAAGGGACGCAGCTCTGCTGCGCCTGTTCCTGGTTGATTTCTGTCTCTGAACTCCCGTTTTGCCTTGACCTAGTTTATTTAATTACGTACTTAATTAACTATTATCCGTATTATCGCCTAATTCCTGTTCGTTAAGTTGTTTATTCGTTCTTTCTCAAATTATCCGTTTTAAAAGTATTTTCGACATAAATTGATTAAATCCAATGTAATTATTGTAATTTTTCTTTATTGTATTTTTGTTGTATTTCTTTATTATTGCTTGTATGCCTCTCACATGTAATCAATTTAAATCTCTACTTTGACCCAATTGTATGCTTAAATTACGTGTTTACCGACTTAGTCTAATTCTTCACATGTTAGGATCAAAACGTTGGATGTTGCATTTCATGCATATAATCGACAATATATAGAGTATGAATAGTAGAGGCCGCTATCGAGGCGGGCGGGATTAGGTGTTCGATCAAAAGAGCTTCCTAGTTCCTAATACGTACCCTCACCCCTTACTCCAGATCTCTGTGAACATCCGTGTTCATTGGCATCCACGAGAGTCATTCTAGACATAGAATGTTAAGGGTAACGAGTTCTTGGTGTTCATGTCACTACTTTGTGTCTTGACATGACACGAGGTATTCGAACGATTTCCAATTTTCCACAATAAATTGGTGGCGACTCCACAAATGCAAACGCTTGTTCTCCCAAGCGCCCCCGTGGGCCCCCGTCCACAGTTTGGCGACTCCGCTGGGGATCATACACTTACGTGTAGCCAAAAGGGTGAAACTTGAACAAGGTTAGGGAATAGTTTGTACAAGACAATTGTTGGTTTTCATAACTCGGTCTTCCTAGAACGTTTCATTCGGCCTTCCTAGGCCCAACCCAACCAATTCGACCAATCGTCCCGTTTAAACGGTCCTAATCCTTATTTGGGCCTAAGGATGGATAGCGATTGACGTCAACCATACCATGGTACTTACTCCTGTTTGTATCAAGGACTTTCACTACTCGAGGGAATGGACTAGGAATCGGCCTTACTCCTGTTTGGTACAAGCCTCTCCACAGACTTCGGGTTTGATCGTTCGGTATGGCAACCCACCCTTTAAACCAAAACCCTTTTAAATGCACTCAGCATCCCGTTATAATGCTTGTATATTGTTTGTACCATACGTGATCACCATTTTCTAAACAAAACCATGACGATTATTGTAAATTCAAAATCCTTCTTTAAAATATAAAATTTCGAAATTTGGGCCTAATATTAGCGCAAAACGAGTCGAAACTCTGTCCAATTGTCGAGTCAAAATTCGGGCCTCAAAACCCATTTCAAAACCTCACTTCGAGTCCACTCCTACAACTACACTAAAGTTGACTAGGACCAACATTTTTCAAACTTTGTCATTTCCTCAAAACTCACTTGACACAAGTGGCACACTCCCACTTCACGAGTCAAAACATTTCTTTTCGAGTAAGTATGCTAGAATGGTCGATCGTGTTTTGATTCGTCGTCGATCTCTTATTCAGTTTCCAAGATGCCTGAAACAAGCGACGTGAACTTCAACCAACTCCAGAATGGTAATGATCAAATCCTAGCCGCGCTAGCTCGTCTCCAAGTTACTCAAGACCAAGTGTATGACCGCCTTGACACCATTGAGGGCCGAATATATGCCGTGGAAACGAGGATGCCTCCTCGAGAAAGTGAGATGGCTGATGACTTCGTGAACAACTTCAGTGACGAAAACCCTCCCATAGGTATGACTGCAGCTTAGAAACGACTCCAATACTTGGAGGAACAATTGATGTATCTCAAAGGGGATGACATTTATAGGGAGAATAATCGCAAATATGAGGCGGTGAGTTCCAAGTTGCCAACCAACTTCAACATGACGGATATCCCGAAATTCAAGGGGCATGAAAACCCTTTGAACCATATCCGTGCCTTCAAGGATTACATGTCTATCAAAGGCATTAAACCCGAGATGTTTTTAAGGATCTTTCCTTCATCTCTTGACACCATCCCAAAGCAATAGTTCTATTCGCTAGAACACAAGAAAATCGCTACCTGGGACGATGCCGCAATCGAGTTTGCTAAACAATATGCGGATAATGCTGAAATCCAAGTCAACATGCGCACTTTAGAGGTTCTTACCCAAAATGACAAAGAAGGTTTCACCGATTTCCTAAGTCGGTGGAGGAAGACTAGTACTCAACTTGTTGAACGTCCGGATGAAGCCACCCTCGTGGAGAAATTCGTGGACAACCTAAAGCCCATCTATGAAAATCATTTGTGGTATCAAAACATCAAGACTTTCAAAGATTTGACTGTACTAGGGACGAGGATCGAAGATGACATCCGTAAAGGGCTCTTGTCCAAAACGATAGGCCATGGATATCAAGGCTCAACAAGTCATTGTTACGGCTCTACTAGCAAGACTGATGAAGTTAACCTCCTCGAGCCATCTAAGAAGAGTACCCCTCCAAGGAAATTCACAAATCTAGGGGACATATATTCCAACGCTCTGAAAAGGTTGATGAAACTCGGCAAACTTCAACCCATAGGCCCTACACCCGAACCAGAAAAGAAATTCAAGTTCTGGGATGAGAATTCGTACTGCGAATACCATAGAGGTAAAGGACATGATACAGAGAAATGCTACAAATTGAAAAATGTACTTCAAGATATGATTGAAGACAGTCGCCTACCAATACCACCTGGAGGTAAGCCTAACAACACTCAGAATCCTCTTGGAATTCTAGTGATTACAAGTGAGGAATCTACCATAGATTGTTCACATCTCATCTCTCCAGTCGAAAATGAAGTTCATGCAATAGAGAATGAAGGGAACTACTCCACCATTTCTCCAACCATCACTGATTTCATCGCATGGGCAAAAAGTATGGATAGGCAAGTCGTGGAACTAGAGAGTGCAGTGGCAACCCTACGTGATCCCAACGCCACACCTAAAGAACGTGCACCACTAGTTTTCTCTCAAAACACTACAATGCAAGAAGTAGTAGTCATGGTTTATGAACTAGTCGACCAAATTATCCAATTAGAAGCTGAAATCATGAAAATGAGGGAACTTGCTACTGTCAATGGAATATGGGCCGATGATGATGAAGACGAGTATCTCACTGAACACTACTTAGTCAAAGTCAGTGAGGAAATAGTCCAGAATTGTGAAGATCAAGATGTAGATCACCTCACTCGTTCAGGGCGCCCACACCAAAACACTTCTCAAAATGGTCCCATAGCAAACGGTCCAACCAATATGGTCATACCAAATGATAATGAAGAAGGCTCTACCGACCATTTGCTAAAGCAACTACAGAAGACAAAGGCTGATCTTTCAGTCTGGCAACTAGTGGCAAGCTCATTCCCACATCGCCAAGCTTTACTGCAAGCTTTGGCCAAACTAAATGTGGCACATAACTCCACACCCGACGACGTGGTCAACTTGGTCTTCCAAGAATCACCAAAGCTAAGTAATCCAATTACTTTCTCGGACGAGGATTTGCCACCCTTCGGTGCTAGTCACAACTTGGCTCTTTATATCACTGTCATTTGCTTAAAGAAGAATGTGCCAATGACTTTGGTAGATGATGGCTCCGTAGTCAATGTCATACCCTTGAAAACGGCATGTAAATTAGGCATGAAAGAGTCGGATTGGACCCCTACCAACCAAGGTGTTCGCGCATATGATGGTACACGACGAAAGGTGGTATGACTTGTTGACCTAACCATAGCCACATGGCCGATTGAGCGAAAGGTCAACTTCCAAATAGTGGATATTGAGGCATCCTTTAACATACTTCTGGGAAGACCCTGGATTCACGCTTCCAAAGCCGTAACATCCACACTCCACCAGAAAATCAAAATCCCACTAAATGGTAAGGTGGTGACAATCACTTCGTCGCCCATCAAAGCAGTAATCGAAAGGAAGTCAAGTAATCAAGTCCTTACAGATCCAGTGCATGAACTTGGGGGATTCCATATCATAAATGTCATAGAGAGCGAACTGGCACCATTATACTTCAATCCCTACTCTAACTTAGTGGTCAACCACATACTCAAAACCCAAGGATACTTCCCGGGAATGCCTTTGAATCCTATCCGAAGAAACACCTTTGCACCCTACAAAGAGGGTAATTCACAAAGAATACCCCTTGGACTAGGATACAAACCCACCAAAGAGGAAGTTCTCGAGATGCTCGCTCAATTTCAAAACCGTAAGAATGTGGGAATCCAAATGCGACCCTATCTCCCTACCCTAAATGGATACTTCGTTAGGGAGGGAAGTCAAGAACTCTTTCATGGATTTCACGAACCTTGGCACTATCTCGAATGGAAGTTAGCCGGAATCGAGATCTTTCACGATTGCAACTTCATTCCTCCAGAAACGGTTCCTACAGTCAAGACTCGTCAAGCACCTTGCCTAGACGAACAAGCCGTGAGTCTACTATTTGGAGAAGATCGATTTGTCACAGCCGCGCAGGATGAGATCATTACCATGATACTTCAAGATGATCACTTCAACCCCACCGCGTTAATCACAGAAACCAACACCAATCAACAAAAAGGATGGAGAAAATCGATCAAGTGGACAAACAATCAAAGAAGACTCTTCAAGCTCACTACTGGAGAAGGAGAGATTGTGACACCCTTAAATAACTCGATAATTAAACGCGTAAATTCTACGGAAAAACTGGTAGGATATGTTTGTAAATGGTTTAACTAGTCAAAAACCTGCAATTTCAAAAAATTTTCTTCCTAAACCATTCACAACCAATCCAACTCAAGAAGAGTGTCAAAAACCCTGCAACAGCTGATAAACTAATTTACATACATAACTAAAGACGCGGAAATATAAGGATACAAACCAAAAATAGAAAAGGGAGACATATGTCCCTTCAAATAATATACAAACCAAAAGTGTAAAAGGTTTACTAATAGAATAGCCAAAACTAGGTCCAAGGTTCCTTGCTCACTAGCCCGTCTGTGACCCCAACTAAGCATCAACAACCTGTCAATCGCATTTTATACAAACACAAAAGCCACAATTCAGTGGGGAGTAACTTCGAGTCCTCCCAGCCACGAATCGTCATAATTAATGTAACATGTAGTAAAACATGTAAACTATATGATAATTCATCTAATTTCCAAGCATCCTAACATATGAATGCTAAATTGACTAATTTAAACTATCATGCGAAAAATTTAACAAATTGTAATCCAAACTCTATCAACCATAGCCGGCTTGCATCTCACCTTCTATGATTCATAGAATCATCAAACAAGAAAGGGCAATATATCAAAGACAGGCATAAGTTCTTAGTACCGTCAATAGTCACTTTGTAACTCGAGTCTATACCACGAGGTAGGGAAGGTAATCGAACCGGTATCTTGGCTCGGCCTGTTAATATTAATAAAACATGGCCAAGAGACAACACAACCCTAGCCTAAAATCTGCGCAGACCTAGACATGCGGATACACACCACCGCACCCAAGACCCACAATTTTTCTAAAAACAAAGTGAGTACCCTAACGAGTCCACCAAAGGGTTGGCTAGTACTTAAGTTGACCCCATACTATCAAAATAAGTACCTGAGGTCATGCCCCAACTTGGATATAAATCCACTAGTCAGGAACACAAAGGCTATCAAGCAGTGAACATATACTCGTCAGAGACTATAAAGACCTATCTATGATGAAGGCCGAAATATTCACCTAGGACCTAGTCCCAGCTAGTCCCAGCTTGAATACCTTAGCCCACACCACACAAGACTCACCACACAAGTCAAGTAAGACACCCACTTAACCTTAAGAGGGCAAAAAGTCCTACTTACCAACCTAAATGCTAACATTCTATCATGTGAAAGGCTATATAAATGTCTATTTACAGCATACAATCCAACAGAATCCTCAATAAGTATTCAATACTAATTTCTAATTCTAACAATAGTAACCATATTAAAGGCTTCAGGGGAAACTAGGGCCATTTCTACAATACAAGTCACTATTAAATTCAATAAGCTATACATGTGAACTAAAGCTTGATAAATGGCCTAAAACAAGAAAAGGCCGATTATCTAAATCATTCAACCGAATTTTTATCCGCAACCCCAGCCCTGCGACAGGTACGGGTCAAATTACGGCTGACCAATTACTCAATTAACTGACATCGCATCAGTCAAAGGGACTAAGGCTCAGTTTTCGGCACAATCAACAAAATATTACAATTATCCCTATACAATTCATTTTGAGCCTATTATTTACAAATTCATTTTGTAAACTATCCTAACATGTGATAACTATTAACATAAGCATAGTTTTACCATTAACATAATTTTTATTACTTATATGATTCAATTCCTAAAGTGTACTCATACTAACTATGTCATTAATAAACCTGAATTGACAAATTTTGCAAGGAAAACCGCAAAACAAGCAACGGACCGACCCGGGCCAGCCGTGGGCTAGCCGTGGGCTGCCTGCCCCGCCGCCTCTTTGCCCCCCCCTACACCACCATTTTTTTCCATTTTTGTTTAGTAAAAGACCGTCTGAACATTAATTAATCGTCCCCAATTCAACTTTGATAATTTAAACTAACAAAAGGCACAAATTAAACATGCATGCAACAAATTTTACATGTGAAAACTACTATTCAAACAAAAATCACCAAACATACAAAAATAACAAAGATTGTGACGATAATTCGTCGAGTAACTCGAAATATGTTACCTTAAGCTAGAAAATGAGCAATTAGCACCTCAAAACCGAAACCCTAACAACAACTAGCCGCTATCCTCTACAATGTACGAGTCCCCGAACTCGTCCTCCAATTCTTCACCTAAATAAACAATTAAAACACAAAGATAAGTATATATACCGAAATTTCCGAAAATTGGTCTTAAAACAACTTCAAGAAAACTGAAATTAAATTGTACCAAGTTGTAGATCGCGACGAGAGGATTCCGGAAAGGTAAATTTCGCGAAAAACCGATAAGAAACGAGCAAGTTATGTCGATTTTTAGCTTGAAATGATGAAAATGGTGTTTTTTTAGAAAGTAGAAGATGAAGATAGAGGAAAACAAGAAAAAAAGAAAGAGAGGGGGAGGGGGTGCCGTGTAAGGGAGAAAGGAAAGGAGGAAAAGAAGGTGCGGGATTTTTAGTCGGGATTTTTACGAGTCGGTTTTGACTCGTTTCAATAATAATTAAATCCGTAAGTCAAACGCAAATTCCGTCAAGACCAAAGTTTTTAAACACGAGATTACAAGAAAATTGAGTAGTCATACGACCCATTTCCAATTTCGTTTACCCAACGTTCAAAAGAATTGTCATTTCCCCCCCCCCCGATACGCCCTTAATTCGAAATAAAAGATTTTACACGGTTTAAACTATTTTTAAACATTTCAAAACTATCAAAATAAATACTTTTCTTCAAAATATAATAAAATTATATTTCTTTGAATTATTTTTACTTTAAATACATTAATGTCAAATTTTACTTGATTAATTAATTATTTTAGAAATATTTTAACGATCCGAAATTACGGGGCGTTACAATCACCCCTCCTTTTAAAAAGTTTCGTCCTCGAAACTCAGAAGGAGAAATATAATTATAAGAAAATATAGGTATCTTTTCAATGAAACGGTGATACTCTTGTTGATCAGACAAGAATATCCATATTCATATCAAGATATAAAAATATTTCTACACCAATAAATGAGAAAACCCATTATTGGGATGTCACCAACAACGAGATTCAACATTCACTAATGTTAAAACCATTGAAAATCATAAAAGCATTTTCAAACTTTTACTTTAAAATTCTATAGTAAGTATACTATCTTTACTAATTATGATTATACAAGGCTTAGTAACTCGGAAAAAGAGTAAGAAAAGGAATACCTTACGAGAATAATTCAGGATATTTAGTTAACATAGAAGTTTCAGTTTCCCAAGTCTCTTCTTCGACATTTCCACAACGCCAAAGAACTCGGACTAGAGGTACAACTTTACTCCTAAGTTGCTTATTGGCTTTTTCAAGAATCCGAATTGGCCTTTCTTCAACCACCAAGTTAGGCTCCAATTCAAGAATCTCTTCTTGGATGATATGGCTAGGGTCACTAATGTACTTCCTCAATTGAGAAACATGGAAGACATTATGAACCTTGCTCAGATTTGGAGGCAATTCTAAACGGTAAGCAGCAGGACCAATCTTTTCAATCACCAGGAAAGGTCAAATATATTTAGGGCTCAGCTTCCCTTTAACGCCAAACCGTTTCACCCCTTTCATAGGTGACACTTTAAGGAATATAATACTTGATCATCAACCTCAAAGGAAAGTGGTCGACGACGGACATCAGCATATGATTTTTGACGGTCCTGAGCGGCTTTCATCCGCTCCCGAATAACCTTAACTTGTTCAATGGACTCTGTCACCAAATCAGGACCTAACATTGGAACATTTTGGGTTTGATCCCAACAAACTGGAGTACGGCATTTTCTACCATACAGAGCTTCATATGGTGCCATTTTAATGGAAGCTTGATAGCTGTTGTTGTAAGAGAATTCAACCAAAGGTAAACATTTCTCCCAAGAAGTTTGGAAATCTAAAGCACAGGCACGAAGAAGATCCTCTAAGGTTTGAATTGTTCTCTTAGTTTGACCATCAGTGGCTGCGTGAAAAGCAGTGCTCATTAATAGTTTACTACCCAAGGCCTCTTGTAATGCAGTCCAGAAACGAGAACAAAATCGAGGGTCTCGATCTGAAACTATATCTTTAGGAACCCCATGATAGCGCACTACTTCATTCACATAGGCACCAGCTAGAACTTCTAAACTCCAGGTTTCTTTGATGGGGATAAACCGAGCACATTTAGTCAATCGGTCCACAACCACCCAAATAGCATTCTTCCCAGTGGAAGTCCTGGGTAAAGCCATCACAAAATTCATGGATATAGACTCCCATTTCCAAAGAGGAACATCCAAGGGTTGAAGCAAACCCCCGGGCTTTTGATGTTCTATCTTTACTTTCTGGCAGGTGAGGCATTTACTGACATACTCCATAACTTCAATTTTCATCCTAGGCCACCAGAATTGCAATCTCAAATCTTTGTACATTTTGGTACCTCCCGGATGAATGGAGTAAGGAGAAAGGTGTGCTTCATCAAGAACTCTTTTTCTCAAATCAGCTGCACTCGGAACATAGATTCTACCATGATAACGGAGATACCCATCATCATCAATCTTACAATCCTTAGCTTGCCCAAGTTGAATTTTAGCTCGAATGGATATGAAAGTAGGATCATTAGGAAGGCAAGTACGGATCTCACGGTGGAAGTCAGGTTCAGCTGACATGGCATCAAGATGATGAGAGCCCCTTTTTACAAGGCTTACTCCTAATTTTTGAAGTTCTAAAGCAAGTTCAGGAGGTAATTCTCGAAAAGAATTCAAAGAATGACAAGATTTTATGCTAAGAGCATCAGCCACCACATTAGCTTTTCATTCATGATAAATTAGATCGGCGTCATAGTCATTCACCAATTCTAACCATCTTCTTTGTCTCATGTTCAGATCTTTTTGGGTAAAGAGATATTTCAGGCTTTTGTGGTCGGTGTAGATGTTGCAATGGACTCCAATGAGGTAGTGTCTCCAAATCTTCAAAGCATGCACCACCGCAGCTAATTCAAGATCATGAGTCGGGTAGTTAACTTCATGAACTCTAAGCTGTCAAGAGAGGCATAAGCAATGACTTTCCCATTTTGCATCAAGACACAACCTAAACCATGCTTAGAAGCATCACAGTAAACATCAAAGTCCACTCCTTCTTCAGGTAAGGTCAACACCGGAGCGGTAGTCAACCTTTTTTTCAATTCCTGGAAGGCATTTTCACACTCTTCAGACCACACGAACTTAGACTCTTTCTTCAGCAACTGAGTCATCGGCCTAGCAATCTTTGAAAAATCCTTCACAAATCGTCGATAGTAACCCGCCAAGCCAAGGAAACTACGGATTTCAGAAACATTGGTTGGACTTTTCCAATCAACAACGGCTTCAATTTTGGCAGGATCTACCATAACACCCTCTTTTGAAATGACATGCCCAAGGAAGGTCACTTTAGGTAACCAGAATTCACATTTAGAGAATTTAGCATACCATTTTTCACGGCGCAAAATCTCTAGAATAACACGAAGGTGTTGGACATGTTCTTCTTCAGATTTAGAATAGATCAAGATGTCATCAATGAACACCACAACACACTTGTCAAGGTGTTCTCTGAAAGTACGGTTCATCCGATCCATGAATACAAATGAGCATTGGTCAAACCGAATGGCATCACCGTAACTCGAAATGACCATACCTCGTCTCAAGGGCGCTTCTAGGAATGTCAGCTTCTCGGACTGGAATTTGATGATAGCCCGAACGAAGATCAATTTTAGAAAAAGTAGAAGCACCACGGAGCTGATCGAAAAGATCATCAATTCTAGGAAGAGGATATTTATTCTTGATAGTAACTCGGTTAAGTTCACGATAATCTATGCATAATCGCATAGATCCATCCTTCTTCCTTACAAAGAGGACAGGAGCACCCCAAGGTGAAAAGCTAGGTTGAATAAAACCTTTGGCAATCAGTCATCCAAATGAGTCTTGACTCTTTCATTTCGAGACGGTGCCACCTATAAGGAGCTTTAGCAATAGGGCCGGTACCGGAATAAGATCAATAGCAAATTCAACTTCCCTTTCGGAAGGAATTCCCGTAGCTCATCGGAAAAACATCGGAAATTCACATACTACTGGAATGTTCTCTTTAGGAGGCAGAGAAGAAGAATCAGAAGAAGTCACCATACACAAAAAGGCTTGATGACCCTTTTTCATTGCATTGACAAACTTCATAGCAGAAATTAGTTTAGTACCGGTTTGTCTTTTAACCATTTGATAAGACACACGGTGACTTGAAGGGCTTGTAAGAATTATTTTCTGATCTCGACATTCAAATCGAGCATGATAAGTATGTAACCAATCCATGCCCAAAATGACATCAAATTCTTCAAGTGGAAATTGGAAAAGATTTGCTGGAAATATAGATCCCATAATAGAAATAGGGACTTCCGGATAGATTTTAGAACAGGAAAAGACATCACCAGAGGGTAAGGATATAGATGTGCTTTCTTCTTGTGATGATTCAAGCGATAATTTATTGGAAAGTTTTATTGAAATAAAAGATAAAGAGGCACCCGTATCAAATAGTACCAAACAAGGAGCATCAAAAATAGAAAATGTACCGGTAATGATATCAGGATGTGCCTCAGCTTCAGCTCGGCTCATAACAAAGATACGGCCCTTCGGCTTCACTGGCCTCACTGGGACGACAGGGGTAGTAGGAGCCGTCACCTTCCTCTCCGGGCAAACATTAGCCTTGTGGCCCGGTTTGTTACAAGAAAAGCATATAATAGGATCAATGAAGCATTTACCAGGGTGTGCTGGTTTCTTGCAATTATAGCACACTCGGTCTTTAATACCTTTATTGTCATTAAATGCTGAAGATTGACCACCCCGGTTAGCTTGAACATTAGAAACAAATCTTCTCTTGTTTGGGTCAGAGGGAGATGAGATGAACCTAGGTGAAGGAGTAAAGGGCCTAGAAGAGGGATATAATGGCCTCTTGCCAAGATTAGAACTAGTTGCACGAGCTTCATTTTCAATGTCTTTTAGGGAATTTTCAGCCCACAAAGCATCGTTGTAGATTGAAACAAAGCTAGTGGAATCCCGACGGACCATGCTTTTGATCTTAGGGGAGAGCTTTTCAAGATAAAAGAAAGCTTTTTCGTTGTCATCCTTCACCAATCGAGTTGCATAATGAGCCAACTCGTTGAATTTATCGGTGAAGGCCTGAACTGGAAGGCTTCCTTGCTTCAACTCCATAAATCCCTTCAACTTTTGCTGTTTCAGCTCTTGAGGATAGAAACGGGCCTCCACTAACTCCTTGAAACGTACCCAATCAAATCCTGGTTCAGCTGAAACGGTAGGCCCAGTCATGGACCACCACCGGTCTGCTTCTCGTACTAGGAAGTGAGAGGCTAGCTTCACCTTATGTTCCTCCTTAACATCATACAACGTGAAGCTTTTCTCCAACTCCCGAAACCACCCTGTAAGAGCAGCTGGATCAATCTCTCCACCATAAGTGGGATTGTTGATTCGGGTCAACTGATTAGCCACCCAGGTATAGGTGCCTGGAGTACCCTCAGCTGGCGGAGGAAGAGGAGCTTGTTGATTTTGTTGGTTTTGGAGAATTTGAGTAAGAACTAGTAAGATAGCATCATCAATGTCTCTTCTTGGCGGAGCCATCTTAAAAAGAAGAAAATTAATTAGTACCTATCAATTAGCAATCACAAACAGACTACCACATAAAATCCTAATTCTACCCATCCTACCCTTCTCTCAAGTTTATTATTTAAAGGTCAAGTGATTCTAAGTGGGGTGCACAAACGTGCATCGGGAGCAATAGGCTCTGATACCAACTGTGACACCCTTAAATAACTCGATAATTAAACGCGTAAATTCTACGGAAAAACTGGTAGGATATGTTTGTAAATGGTTCAACTAGTCAAAAACCTGCAATTTCAAAAAAATTTCTTCCTAAACCATTCACAACCAATCCAACTCAAGAAGAGTGTCAAAAACCCTGCAACAGCTGATAAACTAATTTACATACATAACTAAAGACGCGGAAATATAAGGATACAAACCAAAAATAGAAAAGGGAGACATATGTCCCTTCAAATAATATACAAACCAAAAGTGTAAAAGGTTTACTAATAGAATAGCCAAAACTAGGTCCAAGGTTCCTTGCTCACTAGCCCGTCTGTGACCCCAACTAAGCATCAACAACCTGTCAATCGCATTTTATACAAACACGAAAGACACAATTCAGTGGGGAGTAACTTCGAGTCCTCCCAGCCACGAATCGTCATAATTAATGTAACATGTAGTAAAACATGTAAACTATATGATAATTCATCTAATTTCCAAGCATCCTAACATATGAATGCTAAATTGACTAATTTAAACTATCATGTGAAAAATTTAACAAATTGTAATCCAAACTCTATCAATCATAGCCGGCTTGCATCTCACCTTCTATGATTCATAGAATCATCAAACAAGAAAGGGCAATATATCAAAGACAGGCATAAGTTCTTAGTACCGTCAATAGTCACTTTGTAACTCGAGTCTATACCACGAGGTAGGGAAGGTAATCGAACCGGTATCTTGGCTCAGCGGTTAATATTAATAAAACATGGCCAAGAGACAACACAACCCTAGCCTAAAATCTGCGCAGACCTAGACATGCGGATACACACCACCGCACCCAAGACCCAAAATTTTTCTAAAAACAAAGTGAGTACCCTAAGGAGTCCACCAAAGGGTTGGCTAGTACTTAAGCTGACCCCATACTATCAAAATAAGTACCTGAGGTCATGCCCCAACTTGGATATAAATCCACTAGTCGAACACAAAGGCTATCAAGCAAAGAACATATACTCGTCAGAGACTATAAAGACCTATCTATGATGAAGGCCGAAATACTCACCTAGGACCTAGTCCCACTAGTCCCAAATGAATACCTTAGCCCACACCACACAAGACTCACCACACAAGTCAAGTAAGACACCCACTTAACCTTAAGAGGGCAAAAAGTCCTACTTACCAACCTAAATGCTAACATTCTATCATGTGAAAGGCTATATAAATGTCTATTTACAGCATACAATCCAACAGAATCCTCAATAAGTATTCAATACTAATTTCTAATTCTAACAATAGTAACCATATTAAAGGCTTCAGGGGAAACTAGGGCCATTTCTACAATACAAGTCACTATTAAATTCAATAAGCTATACATGTGAACTAAAGCTTGATAAATGGCCTAAAACAAGAAAAGGCCGATTATCTAAATCATTCAACCGAATTTTTATCCGCAACCCCAGCCCTGCGACAGGTACGGGTCAAATTGCGGCTGACCAATTACTCAATTAACTGACATCGCATCAGTCAAAGGGACTAAGGCTCAGTTTTCGGCACAATCAACAAAATATTACAATTATCCCTATACAATTCATTTTGAGCCTATTATTTACAAATTCATTTTGTAAACTATCCTAACATGTGATAACTATTAACATAAGCATAGTTTTACCATTAACATAATTTTTATTACTTATATGATTCAATTCCTAAAGTGTACTCATACTAACTATGTCATTAATAAACCTGAATTGACAAATTTTGCAAGGAAAACCGCGAAACAAGCAACGGACCGACCCGGGCCAGCCGTGGGCTAGCCGTGGGCCTGCCGGCCTGCCGGCCTGCTGCCCGTCCCCTACACCACCATTTTTTTTCCATTTTTGTTTAGTAAAAGACCGTCTGAACATTAATTAATCGTCCCCAATTCAACTTTGATAATTTAAACTAACAAAAGGCACAAATTAAACATGCATGCAACAAATTTTACATGTGAAAACTATTATTCAAACAAAAATCACCAAACATACAAAAATAACAAAGATTGTGACGATAATTCGTCGAGTAACTCGAAATATGTTACCTTAAGCTAGAAAATGAGCAATTAGCACCTCAAAACCGAAACCCTAACAACAACTAGCCGCTATCCTCTACAATATACGAGTCCCCGAACTCGTCCTCCAATTCTTCACCTAAATAAACAATTAAAACACAAAGATAAGTATATATACCGAAATTTCCGAAAATTGGTCTTAAAACAACTTCAAGAAAACTGAAATTAAATTGTACCAAGTTGTAGATCGCGACGAGAGGATTCCGGAAAGGTAAATTTCGCGAAAAACCGATAAGAAACGAGCAAGTTATGTCGATTTTTAGCTTGAAATGATGAAAATGGTGTTTTTTTAGAAAGTAGAAGATGAAGATAGAGGAAAACCAGAAAAAAAGAAAGAGAGGGGGAGGGGGTGCCGTGTAAGGGAGAAAGGAAAGGAGGAAAAGAAGGTGCGGGATTTTTAGTCGGGATTTTTACGAGTCGGTTTTGACTCGTTTCAATAATAATTAAATCCGTAAGTCAAACGCAAATTCCGTCAAGACCAAAGTTTTTAAACACGAGATTACAAGAAATTGAGTAGTCATACGACCCATTTCCAATTTCGTTTACCCAACGTTCAAAAGAATTGTCATTTCCCCCCCGATACGCCCTTAATTCGAAATAAAAGATTTTACACGGTTTAAACTATTTTTAAACATTTCAAAACTATCAAAATAAATACTTTTCTTCAAAATATAATAAAATTATATTTCTTTGAATTATTTTTACTTTAAATACATTAATGTCAAATTTTACTTGATTAATTAATTATTTTAGAAATATTTTAACGATCCGAAATTACGGGGCGTTACAGAGATGTTCAAAGGAGAACCAGAAGACGATGAATTCGAGTCAGAGTCAGAGTCGGAGTCAGAGTCGGAGTCTAGAGAAGTTCCTAGAGAGTCTCCTCCTGTCGTCATTCCCACTCCCCTCGTTTCTCCCAGCTTAGTGTCAAATAGCAACAGTAGTTCGGGAAATGTCCCAACCGCTATCCCTTTACCGCCACTAACCACAAATCAGATGACTTCTTTGTTTCAACTTTTCTCAAATCTTAATATGAATAAATCAGGTTCTGCTTACTCTTCGTGTTATCTTGAATGCAATTCTGTTTATGATGATAATGAGAATGACCCAGACCCTGACTCAATCGAAATACCTCCCTACATAGCCAAAGAAATAGTAAAAGAGGGGGAAGGGGGACCAGTGATAGAGAATACTGAGCCCATCAACGTAGGAACTGAACTAGAACCCCAAGAACTTAGGATAGGGACAACCTTGAGCCCCACCGAAAGAGCCAATTTCATAGACCTCCTGCACGAGTTCAAAGACGTTTTTGCTTGGTCCTACAAAGATATGCCAGGGATCGACATGGACATCGCAGAGCATAGAATCCCAATCAAACCAGGTTTCAAACCTGTGAAACAGAAGCTTCGTCGAATGAGGACAGAATGGGCTCTCAAGATCAAAGAAGAAGTCGATAAACAATTCAAAGCCGGGTTCATCAAAGTTTTCGAGTACTCAGACTGGGTAGCTAACATAGTACTGTAGATACCTCGTTTCTGCACTTCCCGCCAAACACTCAGTGATGATTGGGCCGCATGTTTAGCATATGTCGCGATTTTATGACGTTTCGTAAATCGGTTAATAAAAGGTAACTTAAAAACTTATGTCTACCTCATGGTTGTCATATAGGTGTCATTACGGTCGTTTTGGCGGTAATTAGAGTACATTTGGAGTCTGGGTCAAAAACCGTCTTCATTTCCTAAAACCGTCAAATCCCGAGTCAAAGCAATGTGCTTGTCTACCTAAGGTTAGGATGTCATAAAATGTTGTGATTATATCTCATTTTGAGTCTCATGTCACTTCATTAGGCTAAACTAAAAGTTTACATTACAAAATGTGCATTTCATTTAGCTAAAATGACAACCCGAACTTTAGGCCCGTTTTACGAGGTGATAACGACTTTTTTGGGTCAGGCCTATTTCACAGAAAGTTCTAGATCTCTTTCTTAGCTTTCCAACGCCACCAAAATCACCTTATCCGAGTCTTGTAGAGAAAGTTATGCCTAAAATACGACAGGCTGTCAAACGCGCTTTCTTGCGCAGGAGGAACCCGCTGAGGAAAGGACGCAGCAAGTGCGGCGCCTCTTCCAAGGGACGCAGTACCTACTGCGCCTTTTCCCCAGGTTTTCTTTTTGTCCAAGTTTCCGTGTTTAACCTAAGTCGGTTGTTTCCGGATCTTTCTCTCCTTTCCTAAACCCTAATTCCGTGATTAGTATAAATAGAGACCTTCGGTCTCACATATTTCTCACGCGAGTGTCCGCCCTTCTCTTCTCCCTTTGCATTCTAGACCACGTTCTTACTTTTTGGCGTCTACGTGCTTGAACTTTCGACCACGTAAGCTCGGATCCTTCTGAGTACCAGCCTCGTTTTGCATGACTGACCAATTTAACCAACTCCACAATAATCAACTTTAATCAATCTTGTTCGTTTTCCTCTTACGAGGGCACTTTCGTCTACATTCGAGTCGATCATCACTAAACGTTAACTTAGTTCATCTCATTTCGTCAAACATGTAAGTCTGAGGGTGTATAATCCTTCTTTCTTTTATTGTTCTTTATTTCCGTACTCATCATTGTAAGATTTATGTCGAAAGTATTTCTAAAACCGATTTATAAAACCATGCTTTAAATCTTTTTTTACGAATTACCAGAAGATGACCGTCGAGAAAGGACGCGGCAACTGCTGCGCCTCTTCGAAGGGACGCAGCACCTGCTGCGCCTCTTCGTGAGGCTGCCGCAGTTCCTGCTTCCTTTCTTCTTCCTTCGTCTTTTGTCAATTCGTCTCTTTTATTTTGTTTGTTCTTTGATTCTTTAACGTAACGATTTAAGCATAATAATCTGACTTACCATTAATCATCATTAGTATTTAATTCGTCATTAAATCCCGACTTAAATCCCTTATAAACCAATATTTGCGGGTTTTCATCATTAAAATCAAATTCGGGTTTTAGAGGTTCAATTCATCAATATTGGGTTTCTGGAATTCGTCATTGATATATTTTTCACCTTTTGTTTATCGTCACCGTCACTAATTCGTCATTAATAACTTGTTTAACCTAATTAATTTGTTTAGTTTGCTAATTTGTTAATTAACCTTATTAATCTTGTAATATTCGTCTTAATTAGTTTTCATCCATGTTTATCGTTTTTATGACCCTTAATCACATGTAAATAACCTGCTAAATCACTTTCATCCGAGTCAATAATTCATAACCAAGCATTAAAATCACCAACGAATATTAACGACTTGCAATTCCGGCTTCACAGCCAGAACTAAGCAAAGGAACAGACGCAGCAACTGCTGCGCCTCTTCCAAAGGACGCAGCTCTACTGCGCCTGTTCCTGGTTGATTTCTGTCCCTGAACTCCCGTTTTGCCTTGACCTAATTTATTAATTACGTATTAATTTACTACTAATCGTATTATCACCCTAATTTCTGTTCGTAAATTTGTTTATTTATTTCTTTTCTCAAGTTATCCGTTTTAAAAGTATTTTCGACATAAATCATAAATCCATTGTAATTATTGTAGTTTATATTCGTTATTGTATATATTATATTTCTTGTATTGTATTGTATGCCTTCACGTGTAATTGAACTTAGATCTCCAACTTTGACCCAATTGTATGATTAAATTACGTGTCAACCGACTTAGTTAATTCTCACATGCTAGGATTAATCTATTGGATGTTGCATTGCATGCATATAACCGTCAATATATCGAGTATAGACAATTTCCCTAATCATTAGTAGAGGCCGCTATCGAGGCGGGCGGGATTAGGTGTTCGATCAAAAGAGCTTCCTAATACGTACCCTCACCCCTTACTCCAGATCTCTGTGAACATCCGTGTTCATTGGCATCCACGAGAGTCATTCTAGACATAGAATGCTAAGGGTAACGAGTTCTTGGTGTTCATGTCACTACTTTGTGTCTTGACATGGCACGAGGTATTCGAACGGTTTCCAATTTTCCACAATAAATTGGTGGCAACTCCACAAATGCAAACGCTTGTTCCCAAGCGCCCCCGTGGGCCCGCATCCACAGTTTGGCGACATCGCTGGGGATAATACAATTACGTGTAGCCAAAAGGGTGAAACTTGAACAAGGTTAGGGAATAGTTTGTACAAGACAATTGTCGGTTTTCATAACTCGGTCTTCCTAGATCGTTTCATTCGGCCTTCCTAGGCCCAACCCAACCCATTCGACCAATCGTCCCGTCTAAACGGTCCTAATTCTTATTTGGGCCCAAGGATGGATAACGATTGACGTCATCCATACCGTGGTACTTACTCTTGTTTGTATCAAGGACTTTCACTACTTGAGGAAATGGACTAAGAATCGGCCTTACTCTTGTTTGGTACGAGTCTCTCCACAGACTTCGGGTTTGATTGTTCGGTATGGCAACCCACCCTTTAAACCAAAACCCTTTTAAATGCTCTCAGCATCCTGTTATAATGCCTGTATAAATGCTTGTATGTGATCACCATTTTCTAAACGCAATCATGACGATTTTTGTAAAATCAAAATCCCTTTTAAAATGTAAAAATTTCGAAACATGGCCAAATTTAGCTCAAAATAAGTCAAAACTCTGTCCATATGTTAAGTCAAACTTCGGGCCTCAAACCCATTTCAAAACCTGTAAAAAAAACGAAAAAAAAAGTCCAAAAAAAAAGAACAAAAAAAAAGGTCCAAAATAAAAAAACGTAAAAAAAAACCAAAAAAAAAAAGTAAAAAGAAAGAACAACAAAAAAAAAACCAAAAAGAATGTTTTAATCAAAATATTTTCAAACCATGTAAATGTAAATATGTAAATACGATTGGGCTAAGTTAGAGTCAGAGTTCAAACCGACTATGTCCTAGTCGGAACTCTGTCAAGTCATAAACCCGTCTTCTTTTACATTTTGGGTCTTTTCAAATTCAAGTCTTAAGGCGTCGCGCCGTGATTTTGGACCCTCTACCCCATTTCAGTTATGATATAAACATTTCCACACCTCGACTCACACACTCGAGGCTAACACATCGAGTCATTCCCATATCTGTTTCCTGAATTCTCCTAATGACACGTTCGGGACACACCTACCCAAACCTCGAGTCAAGTCTGTCTTAAACACACGTCTTAGAATTTACACATGTCGTCAGTCCCGTCTGTAAGGTCAATCATATAAGGATCACTTAGTCAAAGTCAACACTCGAGTCTAAAATTAAAAGTCAAGCACCGTGAATTCAAACACGAGAAGTCGCTCACGATATTTCATGAATTCACTAGTCAAGTCTAGATTTGTCATCTTATCCCTTCCTTTGTTTATTGCCTTAGTATGCGTGATCCCATGTCAAATCGAGTTGTAATGCGCGTCATTTCTATCAAGTAGGAATCCAGCAAGTTCCGTCAATCAGCAAGGTCACGAAGCAGTTCAAGCCACAATCACCGTGTCTGTCCAAGACGTTTATGCCATGGTCCTACGAGTTCAAGCTACAGTTGAAAATTTGAGCATTCGCGTCCTCACCCTCGAGAATGGAATGGTGGAAAAGAACACACCACCTAGAGAAACCTCTATTCTAGGTCGTCCAAAGCTTACCTCTTGCAATAACCATCGTCCTAGAAAGCCGAAAACAACTGAAAGGAAACTTGGGAGGCATCCAAGGGTGCTTACCGATTTAGGCATGTCTTATACCGATACTTTGAAGAGGCTCTCTGCCCAAGGCAAGCTACATCCAATATGGCCGACTCCAGATCCACCTTTAGAGAAACAGGCGAACCTTTGGAAGGGCAACAAATACTGCTTATATCACCAAGGTAGAGGTCATGATATTGAAGAGTGTTTTCTCTTGAAACACACCATCCAAGATATGATCGAAGAGGGCAAGCTTCCTAAACCACCTTCTGTCAAGCGATCCAAGAAGATCAACCCTCCTGGGTCTAGCAGCACTAAACATGACGAAGAATTATCTCTAGACTGTTTTCATCTCCTTGATCCTTATGACAACGGAGATGTCAACGTGCTTGAAGACGACGATATCCAAAGTGGAATGATCATGCTTTCCATTGCCTTCAACAACAAATTTTCCAAAATAGAGGGAGCTATTGATAACCTAAACTCTCGGCTTTCCAATATAGAAAACCAGTTCGCCGAAATGGGTAAGACGCTTGATGCCCAACCTCTCAAGATAAAAAATATCCAGACAAACCCTCAACTTGACAGTCTTAAGGAGAAAGCAACAAGTGGACAATCTATTCTTAGTTCTTCTCATCCGGAAATCAAAATCAACAAAGGTAACCTCATGGACCCTTCGTCAAAGAAACCTAACAACCCTCCAAGGTCATTTACAAAGGCTTCCGAAAATAAGGGCACGCCTCATAGGAAATTTATCAACATTGGTATTAGATACGCCGATGCCTTTCAGAGACTCATGGAACAACGAATGTTGAAGCCTATAGGACCTACGCCCGAACAGGAAAAGAAATCCAAGTTCCGGGATGAGAATTCGTACTGCAAATACCATAGGGGTAATGGACATGACACTGAAGAATGCTCCAAACTCAAATAAACCATCCACTATATGCTCGATCACGGTAAGATATCTTTATCGACCCTCGATCCGTTAAGAGAACAGAATGACCCTCATGGGTGTCTTACTCTTCAAAGACAGGAAGGTCTCTTGGGCCTTTACCCTTCTAGTATTCCCAATGATGAAGACGAGGTGTTCAAATGGGTGAATGCTCAAAGTCAGATGTCGAAGCCAATTGCTGGAAGAGAAAATGTTCAAGCATGGGCCGATGATTACGAGTCTAGATCTAAGATCGAGTCAAAGTCCGGGTCTGAGTCCGAGTCTTAGGCTTTCTTTCCATAATCGTTCTAGTATCTTTCTTTGTGTCCATTTCCATTCCTAGTGACAACTTGGGGGCTGTCCCACGAGTCATATATCTTCTCGAGTCTATGTTAAATACATTTATCATTCATTTCAATAAAAGTACAATTCTCAATCCACTTATCCTATCTCCTTCTTTACCATTTCCTGTGACAACAAGAATTAATTTGAGACATTTTAAAAACAAACAACAACAACAACAACACATGACAGTCGATGTGAGTGCACTTATATGATGTTCCATTCTATGTTGTAGAGGACCCGAAACTCCGTGTTCTGTTCTTACCTATTCCATGTCTGGCAATAGAAACCCTCACTATACCCTAGTTTAGCACGAGCCTATCTCCAGAGATTCCAGGACGAATCCAGACCATCTTCCTTGTTAACGATCCATGACGGAAGGCAAGCCCATTCCCCATAATAAACAACCTGTGTTACTAAATACCAACCCGTTTCACACCAAAGGTGCTAGTCTGACCCAAGTCTATCCAAGACAATACGAGCCATGATCAAAGACAAAAAGCTCAATCAAGAGAAACTGAGGTCAATATCCAAGGCCACAATTATGCCCATAATCTAACACAAATGAGTCAAAAGAAGAGGCTCAATCAAGCAAGTCAATATCCAAAGTTAAAGTCATCCTCAAAAACCTGATCAAAAATCTGAGCAAAAATCCAAGATATATTCTAGACCAAGAATCTGAATCAAGAAACTACTGAAGTCTATATGGAATCAAGACATCAATAAAGATGGTTAGCTAGCCACCCACTTAGCCTTTCACATTTCTCACACCCTAAGTCCTTCTCGAGACCATTACAGGGAGATAGTTAGGAATTTTGAGAATCCTCTCAAGCTCGTCAAGTATACCCATCCTTTAGGGCCAAGACATGGAAACTTGATCCCACGTCATTTTAACCTACCTTTATGTGCTCAGGCTACATCAAGCCAAGAGACTCCATTTCCAAGCCATATTACAAGCCATAACCCCATTAAGCCTTAACTCCACAAAATCAAGCTCCAGAGATTTGTTTCATCAAAGCCTCTTATTTCCGAGCTCCACATTCCAAATATCCAATCCAGTTTCACCTTGACCCAGACACGGAGTCTTCAAATACTTTGATAGCTAGAATGGGACATACCCATATCTATCCTTAGGGTCCACTAAATATGCTCACACGACAAGGAATTTTTTTTTTTTTTTTTACAAACTTAATTATACCTCTCTGGTCTATGATCAGAGGGAGTTATCTCAAATCGATTCTTCGAGTCACCAAAGGAATATTACCCTTGTGACCCCTGCACTTTAAGGTCCTAACAACATAGCTTAGGCACACACCAGAACTACGATCTGGTTTGATTTCACCTTTTCAGGTGGATACGTAGGCAGTCCTTTTTTATACAAGAAGGATACAACCACAACACCCAAACAAAATTAACCAAACCTCAGAACTACGATCTGTTTTGATTTCACTTCACGTGAATACGTAGGCAGTCCTTAAGGACACAACCATCCCCACTTCCAACTTTCAATCTCAATCATCAACCACCTCAACCATCAACTTTCATCCCAATTTTCAACCTTCCAACCTCAATTAACATCCCTGCCACAACCAACACCTCTATACTGGGGGCTCCTTATTATCGCCCAATCTCTTTTTTTTTACCAAAGTCCAGAGTCATCTTCTCATCCTGGGGGCTTCTCTTCTAAGATGCCACCCTTCCTTTATTCTTATCTTATTTTAAGCCAAGCTAGTACTCGATCCGGACAGTGACAAAGATCTTAGATCAATTCTCCAAGTCATCGTGCCTCAAGAGGGGTCTCTTTTACAGCAAACGGTGGTGAAAGAAGTCCAAGTAGACAGATGATCCATGGCTCATACCTTGCCTTTATGTGCATTCATCATTCTTGCAATTCTTATACCTTTGGAACTGATACGCATTCTCACCCACGCTTGGCTAGGGGTTGCGCATACTTAAGCAAAGTCTGTCAAAGTCATCCCTGTGTCGCATCAAATCTAAGTTAGTGTCGCGTCAATCAAACCTAAGTCTACATTTTGCGTCGCGTCCTAGTAGATCTGTGTCATGTCAAGTCCTATGTCTAAAGCCCATTGAGTATGCATAGCGCATTACAAACGACAAATTTCTTTGAACAAGTTTTAAACACTTTTATAAAGAAACAACTTTTAGAAAACCTATGTGTTTCCTCATTCGAGGTCCATGTGATAATCGCTTACGTGCATATATTAGATTGCATTCTTGTGCGGCTACTAACCATGCAGGTAAGTATCAGAAGCAGTACCTTATCAAGACCTCGCTTGCCACAACGAGCGAATATTCTTTGACAGGTGTTTCAACACACCTCTATTCTGTTCCCCCAGCAAGAGTACACGGATAGACATTCCCTCTCGAGACATAGAGATCAGTTCCCGATTATGTTCCCCCAGCGAGAGTACACGGATAGACAATCATCCCTCTCAATACGTGGAGATCAACATCAACCCCAAGACTTATCGAAGTTTGTTTGAAGATGACCCAAGCAGATTACTCCCGACAGTTTCTACCGACGTTATTGTTTCCTCACAGAGTTCGGCAAAGGTGTCGTTCTCCAGAAGTTCCCAAGCCAAAGCCTCCTTCCTTAGGTTCGTAAACCCAAAGTTAGGATTCTTACCCCCTAGATTCTTAGATCCCAGAATGGCTTCCTTTAGGTTCATAAGCCTTTAAACTCCCACACCAACAACCTTAGGTTCATAAACCTTTAAACCCCCACACCAACATACTTAGGTTCATAAACCCATAAATTCTTTTGGAGTTCTCATACCTCAGAAAGCTTAAACGCACGCATTTAAAACAAGAATTAGTAACCCAGTAAGTTCCTAAACTTTACCCTAGGATCCCAATTCCTCTTAGGTTCATAAGCCTTTAAGTTCCCATACCAGCCGTCCTTTTAGGTTCATATACCCATGTTCATACACCTAGCTCTTTAGGTTCCCAAACTCCCTAGAGTTCATATACTTTTCCCCTTAGGATCATAATCCTTTAGGATCGTATCCCTTAGAGTTCCTACACTCAAACCTTGGTTACCCCTTAGGTTGAACTTATATTTGGCCTCCTTCCCGTTGATGTTTTCCTTTAGGTTCCCACACCCTAGCACAATCCTTACATATCCTTTAGGTCTTAACCTTAGCTCCTACGCTTAACCTTAGCTCCTACGCAACTCCGGAAACATGTCGAGGAAGAAGTCCCAGGTATGGTCTCTTCTTATGGCTGGCGAGCTTCCTTACGTAGTCTAAAGGACTTTAAACGACCCTCCCCGATAGTCGACAGACTCTAAAATGTTCCCGACGACAGGTCCTTGGTTCAGACCCCTTGAACCGCCTCGCGTCGCCATAGTCTTCAGGTTGTAATCTTCGATTGACCTGAGGGCTATACTTTGACTTTCGCCTTGTACAAGCCTCAGTCAAAGTGGGGGCTCTGTAGATACCTCGTTTCTGCACCTCCCGCCAAACACCCAGTGATGATTGGGCCGCATGTTTAGCATATGTCGCGATTTTATGACGTCTCATAAATCGGTTAATAAAAGGTAACTAAAACACTTGTGTCTACCTCATGGTTGTCATCTAGGTGTCATTACGGTCGTTTTGGCAGTAATTAGAGTACATTTGGAGTCTGGGTAAAAAACCGTCTTCATTTCCTAAAACCGTCAAATCTCGAGTCAAAGCAATGTGCTTGACTACCTAAGGTTAGGATGTCATAAAATGTTGTGATTATATCTCATTTTGAGTCTCATGTCACTTCATTAGGCTAAACTAAAAGTTTACATTACAAAATGTGCATTTCATTTAGCTAAAATGACAACCCGAACTTTAGGCCCGTTTTACGAGGTGATAACGACTTTTTTGGGTCAGGCCTATTTCACAGAAAGTTCTAGATCTCTTTCTTAGCTTTCCAACGCCACCGAAATCACCTTATCCGAGTCTTGTAGAGAAAGTTATGCCTAAAATACGACATGCTGTCAAACGCGCTTTCTTGCGTAGGAGGAACCCGCTGAGGAAAGGGCGCAGCAAGTGCTGCGTCTCTTCCAAGGGACGCAGCACCTACTGCGCCTTTTCCCCAGGTTTTATTTTTGTCCAACTTTCCCTGTTTAACCTAAGTCGGTTGTTTCCGGATCTTTCTCTCCTTTCCTAAACCCTAATTCCGTGATTAGTATAAATAGAGACCTTCGGTCTCACATATTTCTCACGTGAGTGTCCGCCCTTCTCTTCTCCCTTTGCATTCTAGACCACGTTCTTACTTTTTGGCGTCTACGTGCTTGAACTTTCGACTACGTAAGCTCGGATCCTTCTGAGTACCAGCCTCGTTTTGCATGACTGACCAATTTGAGCAACTCCACAATAATCAACTTTAATCAATCTTGTTCGTTTTCCTCTTACGAGGGCACTTTCGTCTACATTCGAGTCGAGCATCACTAAACGTTAACTTAGTTCATCTCGTTTCGTCAAACATGTAAGTCTGAGGGTGTATAATCCTTCTTTCTTTTATTGTTCTTTATTTTCGTACTCATCATTGTAAGATTTATATCGAAAGTATTTCTAAAACCGATTTATAAAACCATGCTTTAAATCCTTTTTTACGAATTACCAGAAGATGACCGTCGAGAAAGGACGCAGCAACTGCTGCACCTCTTCGAAGGGACGCAGCACCTGCTGCACCTCTTCGAAGGGACGCAGCACCTGCTGCGCCTCTTCGTGAGGCTGCCGCAGTTCCTGCTTCCTTTCTTCTTCCTTCGTGTTTTGTCAATTCGTCTCTTTTATTTTGTTTGTTCTTTGATTCTTTAACGTAACGATTTAAGCATAATAATCTGACTTACCATTAATCATCATTAGTTTTTAATTCGTCATTAAATCCCGCCTTAAATCCCTTATAAACCAATATTTGCGGGTTTTCATCATTAAAATCAAATTCGGGTTTTAGAGGTTCAATTCATCAATATTGGGTTTCTGGAATTCGTCATTGATATATTTTTCACCTTTTATTTATCGTCACGATCACTAATTCGTCATTAATAACTTGTTTAACCTAATTAATTTGTTTAGTTTGCTAATTTGTTAATTAACCTTATTAATCTTGTAATATTCGTCTTAATTAGTTTTCATCCATGTTTATCGTTTTTATGACCCTTAATCACATGTAAATAACCTGCTAAATCACTTTCATCCGAGTCAATAATTCATAACCAAGCATTAAAATCACCAACGAATATTAACGACTTGCAATTTCGGATTCACAGCCAGAACTGAGCCAAGGAACAGATGCAGCAACTGTTGCGCCTCTTCCAAAGGACGCAGCTCTGCTGCGCCTGTTCCTGGTTGATTTCTGTCCCTGAACTCCCGTTTTGCCTTGAGCTAATTTATTAATTACGTATTAATTTACTACTAATCGTATTATCACCCTAATTTCTGTTCGTAAATTTGTTTATTTATTTCTTTTCTCAAGTTATCCGTTTTAAAAGTATTTTTGACATAAATCATAAATCCATTGTAATTATTGTAATTTATTTTCGTTATTGTATTTATTATATTTCTTGTATTGTATTGTATGCCTTCACATGTAATTGAATTTAGATCTCCAACTTTGACCCAATTGTATGATTAAATTACGTATCAACCGACTTAGTTAATTCTCACATGCTAGGATTAATCTATTGGATGTTGCATTGCATGCATATAACCGTCAATATATCGAGTATAGACAATTTCCCTAATCATTAGTAGAGTCCCCTATCGAGGCGGGCGGGATTAGGTGTTCGATCAAAAGAGCTTCCTAATACGTACCCTCACCCCTTACTCCAGATCTCTGTGAACATCCGTGTTCATTGGCATCCACGAGAGTCATTCTAGACATAGAATGCTAAGGCTAACGAGTTCTTGGTATTCATGTCACTACTTTGTGTCTTGACATGACACGAGGTATTCGAACGGTTTCCAATTTTCCACAATAAATTGGTGGCGACTCCACAAATGCAAACGCTTGTTCCCAAGCGCCCCCGTGGGCCCGCGTCCACAAGTACCCCTACCCAAAACGGATGGGAGAATCCGTGTTTGTGTTGACTTTAGAGACTTAAACAAAGCAAGTTCTAAGGATGGCTTTCCTCTACCACATATCGACATATTAGTGGATAATATGGCGGATCACGCGTTGCTATCCTTCATGGATGGATACGCAGGATATAACCAGATCAAGATGGCCTTAGAAGACATGCATAAGACCGCCTTCGTCACTCAGTGGGGAACCTATTGCTACACGGTTATGCCGTTTGGGTTAATCAACGCCGGAGCTACATACCAACGCACCGCAACTACGCTCTTACATGACATGATGCATAAAGAAGTTGAGGTATACGTAGATGACATGATTGTCATGTCCAAGGAAAGAGAGACGCACATTGCGAACCTTCGCAAATTCTTCTCAAGGCTACGGAAGTACAACATGAGGCTCAATCCTCAGAAATGCGCATTCGGAGTGACATCTGGCAAACTCCTGGGATACGTTGTTAGCCAACGAGGTATAGAAATAGACCCTTCTAAGATCAAAGCTCTAATCGAAATGCCGCAACCTCAAACAGAGAAAGAAGTTAGGGGATTCCTAGGCAAAGTACAATACATAAGTCGATTCATAGTGAAACTCACCATGATCTGCGAACCCATATTCAAGAAGTTAAAGAAAACAGATCACACCATGTGGGATGATGACTGTCAGAAGGCTTTCGACCGAATCAAGGAAATACTAGCCAAACCACCAGTGCTCATGCCACCTCAACGAGATCAACCTCTTGGTTTATATCTCACGGTAACTGAAACAGCCATGGGCGCCATGCTAGCTCAAACTGTAGGAGAAGAAGAAAGAGTCATCTACTACCTTAGTAAGAAGTTCTTGGAGTACGAGTGAAAATACACGACACTCGAGAAGACATGCCACGCTCTTGTGTGGGCAACGAAGAAGCTACCCCATTACATGCTTAGCTACTCCGTCAAAATATTCTCCAAAATGGATCCTGTCAAATACCTCTTCGAGAAACCCGTTCTCAATGGACGCCTAGCAAGATGGACTTTGATGCTCTCAGAGTTCGATCTCAAGTATGTACCTTTGAAAGTCATAAAGGGGCGCGTCGTCACCGAATTCTTCGCAGAAAATCCCATCAATGATACACAAACGATAGACACCTGGTCGTTTCTGGATGAGGATATACTCCAAACGGATGTAGACTCCTGGGACCTCTATTTTGATGGGGCATCGAACTTAAGAAGATTTGGAATAGGAGTGTTGCTCATTTCTCCTGAAGGCGAGCATACACCAATCTCTGTCAAACTCGACTTCGAGGTGACAAATAACGCAGCAGAATACGAAGCATGTCTCATTGGATTGCAGGCGGCAGTAAGTTTAGGCATCAAGAATCTTCGAGTACATGGAGATTCATCTTTGATCATCAATCAAATTACGGAATCTTGGAAAATCCGAAGCGAAAGCTTGGCACCTTATCAAGCCATAATAGACCAAGTAGCCCAATTCTTCGATCAAGTAACCTACTTACATCTACCTCGAGAAGAAAATCAATTTGCGGATGCTCTTGCAAAACTCGCATCTTTGATTAATATGCCGGATAGCATGGTAGAAATGCCTTTGTGCATCGAACGACGATCAGAGCCGGCTTATGTGCACCAAATCACCGATGAAGAGGAAATTACGGAGGAGCTTTGGTTCCAAGCAATCCTAAACTTCAAACTCAATGGCACCTATCCACCAGAAATGGACAAAAGAGGACAACGCGCTATCCGCTTGCTAGCTTCCCAATACATCCTCATGCAAGGAGAGCTATACAAAAGAACACCTCTTGGTGTAATCATACATTGTCTTGATCATTCACAGGCACGGAAAGTGACGGAAGAAGTCCATGATGAAGAATGTGTCCCTCACATGAGTGGACCCATGATGGCAAAGAAAATCACACGCTTAGGGTATTATTGGACCACGATGGAATCTGATTGCATCAAATATGTGAGACATTGCCATAATTGTCAAATCTTTGGGAATGTGTAACATGTTCCTCCTTCATTGCTTTACAGCATGACATCTCCCTGGCCATTTTCTGCTTGGGGAATTGACATCATCGGCAAGATCACTCCAGCCGGAACAAGAGGTCACTGTTTCATTCTAGTAGCAATCGATTATTTCACCAAATGGGTAGAAGAGGCTTCCTACACCAGTCTTACGGCCAAGAACGTGGCAAAGTTCATACAAACCAATATCATCTGCCGATATGGTTGCCCACACGAGATCATCAGTGACAATGGATCACATTTCCAAGCTGAGACTGAACAATTGCTAGCCAAGTACAAAATCAAGCATCACCACTCCTCGCCATATAGACCACAAACCAATGGCGCAGTAGAGGCGGCAAACAAAAACGTTGTCACGATTCTCAAGAAAATGATTGACAACTATAGAGATTGGCCAAGAAAGATACCCTTTGCTTTATGGGGATACCGTACATCTGTTAGGACGCCCACTGGGGCTACTCCTTTCTATTTGACCTACGGTATGGAAGCCGTACAACCAGTCGAGCTAGAAATACCATACTTGCGTATTTTACTCGAAAGTTAAATACCCGAAGCCGAGTGGAAGAGGGATAGATATGAAGAACTCATCCTCCTGGATGAACGAAGGTTACGTGCATTACACAATGTGCAAACATATCAGGCGCGTATCAAACGAGCCTTCAACAAAAGGGTTAAGCCAAGGAACATCAAAGAAGGAGGTTTGGTCCTCAAATCAATTAGGACTCTTTTACCTGTCGATCCACGAGGAAAATTCAAACCCAATTGGGCCGGGCCATTCCTAGTCAAGTCCATACTTCCAGGGGGTGCGGTTAGAATCACAGACCTAGACGGGAACGAATTTGCCAACCCAACAAACCTTGACCAATTGAAACGTTACTATGCCTAGAATAGGAGCAAAAACGCGCCTCGCGTAACCTCACGTATCGCTCTTGTGGCACGAAATAAACGGCCCCTGGCCAAGCTGAATCAAGCTACTGTCATCTTGCTCTTGCATTTTGACAATTTGTCATTCTCATATCATCAAATAAACTAAATTGCATTTTCGGAGTAAGTAAAGCACATGCTTATTTTCTAAAGTTCATTACAAGCTCTTGCTTAGAACAATTATTCTTTTACATTTACTCGAACTACGCGCAAGGGTTTGATTTCATTTGCAAATGCATTTGAAATTCGACAAGAATAATAAAAAGAAAATCACAACGGTTTCATAACCAATTAACCTTTTTATTCCATTTCTAATTATAGTACGTTACATAATAAAATCATAATAAAAAATAAATAGGCTAGGATTCTAAAAACCTCACCTTCTTATTACAATAATAATAATAATAATAAATAATAATAAACACTCAGGCTACTCTTCCATTTTCCCTTTGCCTTTGTCATTTCTATCATACTTCTTGTCACGACCTCGAGCCGGACGCTCTTGCGCCACTTCCGACCTAATCACCAATGGTCTCTCTCGTGGTCTTGCTTTGCCATTCTTGTCAACCACCATCTCGACGACAGGAGAAGTCTTCGATTTCTTCGAAGGATGAACAACTCGAAACCCGGCTTCTTCCTCTCCCTCAGTCAGATGCTTCTCCTTCTCCTTTTCCACCTCGCGAACCTTGTAATCAACAGATTCACGTTTTATCAGTCTCTCGTGCTCCTCCAGAGTAGCAGCTTTCCTCCACCGCAGATGGAAATCTGACACCCATAGAGCACTGACAGAAGAATTCAAGAACCAAATATTTCTTTGAGCCCATTTGATGGCCCATTCTATTCGACTCTCAGTAGTAAGCGCCACGGCAGTCTGCGGGACAGTGTCAAGCTTCGGGATCATCTGCTTCAATCCAATCTGCCTCATCAACCTCTCTGGAAAAATGCATATCATAAACTCCAAGCCGGGAATGCGAACAGATCGAGTAGGATCCAAAGAAGATACTCCAGTGACAGATTTGAGATGCCACCACGGTACGATCCATCTGATTAAGGGGCCATCTTCACTCTTCAATTTGTTTTCCCAGTAATTGCAAACTCGAGTTAAGTCCACCATGTAGAGCCTGGTCCTCATTGCAATTGAGCAAGCATGATAAGCAGGAACATTAACAAGGGGCTCGATCAATCGAAGACGCTCCATAAGCCAGACCTACCAAAAGCAGGTATTAGAAAAAAAAACGAGAAAAGAAAAAAAAAAAGAAGAGAAAAAAGGTTCCTTTACCTGCAATATAATGGGACTTCCCAAATAAGGTAGGTCGCGATTGGCTTTCCTGTTGTCTAAACCCAATAGGATCTCTCCTAAACACAGACAAGCTGGGCTCCTGCGCAGCTCCATTTGCTCAATCACGCTTGTTTTAGCAGGATTTTCCTGAAGGGATCCGGCTTAGTTATGTAGTGATCAGGGTATCTAGTTCTATAAGATTAGAATAGAGTAAATAAATGATAAAGAAAGAAATAAGTACAAAGTATAATGTTGTTATTATTTTGATAGACCTGACACAATATTGTATGAATATCTGAATGCTCAAGAATAAATAGATAAAGTATAGATAAGATTGACTGATCATGAATATCCTTTACAATTGTTAAATTCTCTTATTTATAGTTCTCTACCGTTCTCCCAACGTTACAATGAATAACGTTATAAATGTATAACGTTCTCCCCAAAGGTAGGAGTTGTTGCCGGAATAATAGGGCATGCTCCCTATTAGTTCGCTTGACCCGTTCTCAACTCAACCAATCCTTAGCTTTTTCTCTTCTTTCCGTCCAGATTCATGGATTAAATAGTTTTAGGTTTGGACTTGGTCTTCCTTGAGAATAGGGCATGGTTATCTGGCTTATACAATCGCATTTCTTGTTTATCTGCTTAATCCAGGCTGTTTTTAGTACTCCGCCAAGCTATGATATACTTGACTATCGGCTTCTTTTCCAGAATTAGTAGTCTTCTTGCCACAATATTCTTCAAAGACTAAATAGTGGTCGATTTGTCCTGGTTCTTGTCTTGATCAATCACCTTGTTGAGTCGGGCCAGGTTATGGTCGACCCGGGCTAAACTGGGCCTAACAATTGCCCCTTGACATTTTACCCGTGCTGGATCCGGCCAGGGGTGAGATGTCAATTTTACCGGGTTAACTAATTAAAGAGAATCATATTCATTTAGTGACTCTTAGACTCCTATTTACCGTTGAACACTGCAACGGCTACGTGACATCATGCTGACAGTTTTACAATTCCTAGGTTTTTCATGCCGTTATTCACTTCTCTATAAATACGGTATTTAGGGCAAGATCAATTTTCCTCCACTTTCTTTGCTGAATATTCTTCTGAAACTCTTCTAAAATTCTTCTGAATTTCTTCCCTTCTTCTTAGTAATCTTGTTCTGTTACTTTGCATATTCTCGACAATTTTAATAAATCAAACAATCTAAAAATATGGGAGCCAAAAACGCCCCCGCTTCCCGCAGAGCTGCTGCCACTCTTGTTGAGCCCGAACCCACGAGATATTCAAGAGGAGGAGGTAAGGGAAATTGATCCTCCTGCTCGGGCTGTGGCTTTCAAGTATCAGGATTCTGTATTCACTGCTCTTCAATCTCTTGATTCTTCTTTCCCTGAGGAGAATTTGCTAAAAACGAACTATGACAAGATTCTAAGGGAGAAGAAAATAATTCCTGAATCTACCGAAGTGTGGATCCCTGAATCCTGCCCGGTCAGGGCTAACTGGGTCTCACCTGGTTGGTTCTGTATTTTTGAATGGGCGTTCAAAGCAGTGCGTAAGTTGCCTTTTACTCCTTTGATGATTGATACCATTCGTGCTATGGAGGTATCACCTTTTCAGATTATGCCAATGGTTTGGAAACTTATCCACTCTATTGAAAATTTATGTGCTAAACATAATCTTGTAATTACTATTAACGATATTAAGGGAGTTTATCATATGAAAAATCCTGTTGATGGTCGTTTTAATTTGAGAATAAAATCGAAAATGTCTCCATTAATTACTAACCTGGATTCTGGAGATGATAAGAATTGGGCAAAGACTTTCCTGTTTGTCCGGACCGAGACTTTGGGATCAGGCTTTGATTACCTGAGATATCCTCCCTTGGAGAGTGGTAGGTTCCTTGTACCTTTTTATTTTGCAATATATCATATGAATTTGATGGGTTTCGATTCTTACCTGTGTAATTTTGGTGGTTTTTGTAGCTCCTGATTGGAGTTGTGATCCTCTGGATGAGGAGGCTATTGCAAGGATAGATGCTTTCCTTGCCATTCCTGAGGAAGAGAGGACTCTGCCACTGCGTGGGCGGGGAATTGTTGCCCCGGTATATGAAGACCAAGCTGACTGGGGTCAGAGTACCCAAAGGCAAGCCTAGTTCTACTGCTCTTTCCTGTACGTCTTCTGCATGCTTTTATTTTGGCTGTTGTCTTCTTGTCGCTTTTTGGTTTGATATTTACGTATATTTTTTATGTATCCAGTGTTTAGGTCTTCTGCTAGGCTGGCTAGCTTTTCTGCCAAGGATTTGAAGGCTGGGGTGGCTAGGATTGCTGAACAGTCCAAGAGCCAGGAAACTAGTGGGAGTGACAAGACTTTGGATATCCCGATTTCGATGTCCACCTCCTCAAGATCCGCCCAGATAGTGTCACCGAGGTCATCCAGGCTCAAAAAGGAAGAGAGAGGATGATATTCTCGGAAGAGGAGGAAGGAGGGAAACACCTATCCCGGCTCGACCACTCAGAGTATAAGGCAGGTGCCTGCTAGGATTGATGAAATGGATGATGCCCGGGCTCGGATAGATGAGTTTTCTGCAAGGATGAGCGACCAACTGTTGTCTGCTAGTACCCTTGATTCGTCTACCAGGGTGGTTTCTATTCTGACTCTTCTTGTAACAAGGGCTGCTGAACTTGCTTCCCAGGCTAGAGAGGTTAGTTGTATCTGTTTTTTATAGTTTATATGCTTTTTGTTTTACCTTGTATTTGCCTAATTAATTTTGTATGTACGCAGGGGTTGGATGCTGGGCTGGCTACTGCTTGTCAGCTTAGGGACGCCCAGGCCAAGGTTACCAGCTTGGAGGAAAAGCTGGATAGGCTAAACCGTGACCTGCACTCATCCAGGGGTAATGAAGTGGTGCTCCAATCTCGGTTGGCGGCGGCTAAGGAGTCAACCAGGGTCGCTATAGTTTGTGAGGTGGTCTGCGAAAAATGCCGAGAAGGGCCGTCAGGCTGAGTTGGAGGCGAGAAGCAGGCAATGCAGATCAGTTGAAAAAGAATGAAGAGCTTGCTGCTGAAAAGGAGTTAGTGGAGGCGAGGTTGGCCGATGATGCAAGACTTCTTCGGAAAAGGTCGGGTTGATGCTATGAGGGACCCGAATCGATCGGCCGATTGGAATCCGGACCGAGATGAGACACTCGGATGCTCGATATCCCGACTTGGCCAACATGGGTCAAGAAGAAGAAGTGGATTCTCCTCCTTCCAAGGGAAAATCTGGTGATCGGGAGATGGTGGATGGTTGTGAGTCGGTTACTGGCTCAAAAATAACTTAGTTTTTTCTTTTGGGTTTTGATCTATCCAGGGGGAATGTCCCTGGAATGAATTTTTAGAGTTTTAAGGAATTTTTTGGCCCATCCAGGGGGAATGTCCCTGGGATGGATGGTTATTAGGTGGGACCAGTATTTTGGGTGAATAAATATTTGGTCTCTGTTTTGTTTCTTTTTGTGTTTTGATAAGGTACTGATGTTGGACATGTATTGATCCGCCATTGTTCGATCGATCAAAGCGATTGTTTGATCGATCAGCCGATTATTCGATCGATCAGGCGATTATTCGACTGATCAGGCCATTATTCGATCGATCAGGCCGCTTAATGTGTTATGGGTGGGGTTGTTGCCTGCCTGGAGGGCTTATGACCCACCTATGTCATACAATTCAGAATAGATTTTCCGGGTTTGTATGTTGAGCTCGATATTTAAAGGTTGTTTTGCAACCGAATTTTGGGTATCGCTTGGATATTTGGTGGGGGTGGCCCCCAATCTTTGAGATTTGTTTTAATTAAAATGCAATATGTAAAACAAGTGTTGAAGATTTCGCTAAATGAATATGAGAATATAAATAAGTGTTTGGACATATAAATTGAAGAAATCATATATGGCATTTATTCATGTAATTGCAAGTATCATACATGTAGGTTCAAGGCAAGAAGTATTTGAAGTAAAAAGTTATACCTGGATTGTGTGATATATTCTATATGTGAAATAGTTTTAAATGTGTAATATTCCGGGCTCTCGGGATCATTTCGCCGTCCGGGTTTGTAGTCTATAAGCTCCCCGGCCGACTATTGAATCAATCGATAGGGGCCTTCCCAGGTTGCGGCCAATTTGCCAAAGATTCTTTTCTTTTGTGTTTTGGAATACTTTTCTGAGAACGAGATCTCCTACCCTGAATACCCTGGCTTTGACAGTCTTGTTGTAGCTTTTCGCAACTCTTTGTTGGTATGCTGCTAACCTGATGCTTGCTGCATCTCTTAGCTCTTCTGTTAAGTCCAGGCTATCCTCTATTAGAGGTATGTTGTTTGTTGTTGTGTTTTGCTACATCTGGCTGATGGAATGTCCACCTCGGCGAATTATCGCTTCACATCCATAGACCAAGGAATAGGGGTTTGGCCAGTGGATGTTTTAGGCGTGGTTCTCACAAATCGGCCCAGGGACCAGGGGGAGTTCTTCAGCCCATCTGCCTTTTTTTCTTTCCAGCTTTTTCTTTATGCAACTGATCACCACTTTGTTACTGGATTCTGCTTGACCGTTGGCTTTTGGATATCCTGGTGTGGATGTTACCAGGTTGATGTTCCATTGAGCACAGAAGGCTGCTGTTCTTTTTCCCACAAATTGTGTGCCATTGTCGCATACTATTTCGGAGGGGATGCCATATCTACATATGATGTTATGTTTGATGAACGCTATGACATCCTTCTCCTTGACTTGCCTGTATGATTCAGCTTCTATCCACTTGGAAAAGTAATCAGTCATTGCTAACATGAAGACTTTCTGTCCGGGTGCTTGAGGTAGTTTCCCTACTATATCCATGCCCCACTTCATAAATGGCCAGGGTGCGGATATGGAATGTAGTTCCTCAGATGGCTGATGGATATATGGTCCGTGAATCTGACAGGCTTTGCATTTAGAGCTAAAATCCAGGCAATCGGCTCTTAAGGTGGGCCAATAATATCCTGTTCTGAGTATTTTGCTTGCCAGGCTTCTTCCACCTTTGTGATTTCCACAGTATCCTTCATGTATTTCTGATAATATTTGCTTAGCTTCCTGTGGTTCCAGGCATCTGAGGTAAGGTCCGGCCTGCGATTTCTTAAAAAGCACGTTGTCAATAATAGTATACGAAGCAGCTTTTATTTTCAGTGCTCTGGCATCTTGCTTATTTAAGGGTAGGATTCCCTGTTGTAGCCAGTCATAGTAAGGTTTCGTCCAAGAATTAGCAATGTAGATTGGGAAACTTTCATTTTGTTTGTTTATTGCCGGTTCTAATAAATGCACAATGGGTATTTTGTCAAAATCAAGGGGACTAAAGTTGGACCCTAGGCCGGCTAAGGCATCGGCCTGGGTATTTAAGTCCCTGGAAATTTGGTCAATATTAAAGTTTTTAAACTTTGATTTTAGCATTTGAACAACATCTAGATAAAGCATCATTTTGGGGTCTTTTGCAAAGATATATGCCATTTACCTGGTTGGAGACAAGAAGGGAATCGGTGCGTACCTTTAAATTTTGCACACCAAGATCAATACATACCTTTAACCCGCTATCGTGGCTTCATATTCTCGCCTCATTGTTGGTGGCCTCAAATGCACAAACTTATAGCTCGTACTATCTTATCCCCCGTGGTGATTTTAGTACTACACCTAGGCCTCGTGCCCTTGTGTTGGCTGCTCCATCGACAAATAGGGTCCATTCTAGGTCTGTTTGGTCGCTGGTCAGTTTATTTACTTCTTTTATTAGGTCAGGTTCTAGGGTCGGACTAAAATCAGCCACAAAATCTGCTAGTGCTTGTGACTTAATTGCTGTCCTTGGTTCAAATGTTATATTGTATGTGCTTAGCTGGACTGACCATTTGCACATTCGTCCGGACAATTCTGGTCTCCTAAGTACAGACTTAATAGGAAGATTTGTTCTGACTATTATAGGGTGACTTTCAAAATATGGTCTTAATTTTGTGCAACTCATTATTAAAGCTAAAACATATTTTTCTAGTAGGCCATACCTGATCTCTGCATCCAGTAGACTTTTACTTACATAATAGACAGGGTGCTGTTGTCCGTCTGTTTCTTTGACCAGGACTGCACTGATAGCAGTTTCTGTGACTGACAGGTATACTGTCAGGGGTTCATCTTTGACCGGTTTAGCCAGCAAGGGGGGAGAGGATAGATATATTTTCAGGTCTTCAAAGGCAGCCTGATGATCAGGGGTCCATTGAAAGTCCTTGTTCTTCCTTAGCAGGTTATAGAATGATTTGCATCTTTCTGATGATCTTGAGATGAATCTGTTCAGGGGCCGCTATTCTTCCAAATCACTTTTGTATGTCTTTGACTGTTTTTGGTGGTTCTAGCTCCAGGATAGCTTTGATCTGCTCAGGGCTGGCTTCTATTCCTCTTTTTGTCACCATGTAGCCCAGAATTTGCCTCGAGACTCAAGTGGCATTTTTGTGGGTTGAGCTTCATATTGAATTTTTCCAAAGATTTGAAAGGCTATTTCCAGGTCTTTGACGTGGTCTTCTGCCTTTTTTGATTTGACTACCATGTCATCTATATAGACTTCCATGGTGTCTCCTATCTGATCTTTGAACATCATGTTGACTAGTCTTTGGTAGGTTGCACCTGCATTTTTTAATCCAAAGGGCATAGCAGTATAACAATATATACCTCTTTCAGTGATGAAAGCTGTGCTTTCCTGGTCTGCTGGGTGCATTTTTATCTGGTTGAATCCGCTGGAGGCATCCATGAATGTCAACATTTCGTGGCCTGCAGTGGCATCTACCATTGCATCGATGTGTGGTAGGGGAAATGGATCTTTTGGGCAGGCTTTGTTTAAGTCGGTGTAATCTACACAGACTCTCCATTTGCCATTTTTCTTTTGGACGACTACCACGTTTGCAAGCCAGTCAGGGTACATCACTTCCCTGATCATTCCCATGTCCAGTAGCTTGTCAACTTCTTGGTTGATAATTTCGTGCCTTTCTGCAGCAAATTTTCTTCTCTTTTGCTGTACAGGCTTAAAGGATTTGTCAATGTTCAACTTATGAGTAATAACATCAGCATCTATACCAGTCATATCAAAATGTGACCAAGCAAAACAAGACATTTTAGTTTTAAGAAAGCTCGACCGATTTGGTCCGATTGAGTCGGGTGCATCGACCCTACAAGTACTTTCCGTCAGTCGGAATTCTGGGTCTAATATGACTTCTCCTGTTTCCATCTGTGTTTGTGCTATGTATTCTTCCCTGACAGGTGACTTTAATTGCTATGCAAGGGACTTACCTGACTTTGAGGGTTTCAAAGCCTGAGTGTAACATTCCTGAGCCATCCTTTGTTCTCCTCTGATGGTGGTTATCCCCCATTCTGTTGGAATTTTCACGCATTGATGGTATGTTGATGGGATTGCTTTGACATTGTGGATCCATGGTCTGCCCAGGATTACATTATACGAGGACAGGCAATCCATTACTCCAAATCTTTCATATGAAGCCACGCCTTCCACATAGGTAGGCAAGCTGATTTCTCCCAGGGTGTTCTTTGTTTCTCCACTGAATCCAACCAGGACGCTGGATTTTTTGATGATCTTTCCTTCGTCTATCTTCATAGCTTTAAGAACGTCAAGCATCACCAGGTTGATTGAGCTTCCTCCATCTATCGATTCTTGATACTTTGGTCGTGCCAATTTGCATTGTGATTACTAGGTCGTCATGGTGTAGACCTGATATTCCTTGCAGATCCGAGTCATCAAAGGTAATAGCAGTAAATGACTCGGGCCTGGAAGGAGGTTGGAGTCTTGATTCCCTGGATATTCTCTTGGCTCGCAGAGTCTGGTCGGACCACGATTTCGATCCTCCATTTATGAATTTGACTTCATAGATGGGAGGAGGAGGAGGAGGATCTCTGCCGCTTCCGGGTCTCTCTTATTTTGTCCTTCATCTTTATTCTTTGATCTTTGGATTATATCTTTCAAGTAGCCTTTCTTTAGAAGATATGCCACTTGTTTCCTGAGCTGAATGCATTCTTCTGTGGTGTGTCCGATGTCTTGATGGAAGTCACACCATCTTGTTGGATCTTTCCTGGGGTTGTCGGATTTCTTTGGCCATCCGACCGTATCTCCCGTGTTTTCCAGCGTTTGATTAATCCTGCAGTATTAATAGAGAAGTTATATTCAGGAATAGTTGGGAGGCTAGAAAGGTTACCTTTATGCTCTTGTGTCATATTGACTTCAGATCGTTCAGGCCTGGAATAGGGTGCTGATCTAGGATTGCCTCCTTTCTGGTATGAACTTTTCCTGTTGGTGTGTCCATAGCCTTGCTTTCCTCCGGATGAGTTCGTCCTGAAGTTGAGATCTTCTTCTAATCGACATGCTCTAAGGCGATGGATTGGACAAAGTGGCAAAGGTTGGACATGCTTTCCTGGTTAGATCTCGTATAGATGTCACACAAGCAGACTCCTTGTCCGAATGCTTCTACTGCTTTCTTCTTCATCGCATCCGGGAATGGCCACCTTTTCTTTGACAAATCTGGCCAGAATTCTTTGAGAGATTCTTCGGGAAGTTGTTTTACCCCCGAACAGTTCTTGGGTCTCTTGGCCATATCTCTGCTACTTGCGAATTGTTGGTTGAAGGCATTGATCAATTCTGCAAAATTCTTGATACCTCCATTTGGTAGATTGATGAACCACTGTAATGCTGCTCCGGTCAGGGTTGTGCCAAAGCCTTTGCACATACATACTTGCCTGAGTTCACTGGGTATTGAGGCAGCCAACATTTTTTGTTTAAATATGGCAACATGATTTTGTGAATCGAAGTTCCATCATAAGTTCTCATGGATGGGACAGAAATTTCTTGGCAGATCAATCTTTGCAATTTCATCTGCAAAGGGTGAATCCGCAAAGTCATCAATTTCTACTTCACCACGAGTGGTCCGTACTCCGGGTATATTTTCTATTTTGTTGTGGAGTTTTTGGATTTCCTGAAGCATAGCTATCATTATTGCGGCTTCAGTTTTGTTTGTCTCATCATTGGGAATGGTTGGAGTGCCGGATAATGTATCCTTCTCCGGGGTTCCAAAATTAGAGAAGTCTATGTTTTTGATGATGGATGAGAATGGGGTTCCTGGTTCGAATCTGGTCTTGGAGCCCGAAGCCTGATTTTCCAATTTCTTCTTCAGGCTAGACTCAGATTCCTTGACCTATTGATTTACGCTTCACTGAGCCGCTTTCTCTTGGATTGTTTCCAATTCCTTGATTTTGGCCAGAGCAGCCGCTAATTGTTGTTCAGCGGTGAGTTCCACCATTTTTGTGTGTGAATATTAATTGAAAGATAATAAGGAGAATTTTATTGGTTTGAAGAACTAGATGCCCCACGGTGGGCGCCAATTGTTTTAGCAGGATTTTCCTGAAGGGATCCGGCTTAGTTATGTAGTGATCAGGGTATCTAGTTCTATAAGATTAGAATAGAGTAAATAAATGATAAAGAAAGAAATAAGTACAAAGTATAATGTTGTTATTATTTTGATAGACCTGACACAATATTGTATGAATATCTGAATGCTCAAGAATAAATAGATAAAGTATAGATAAGATTGACTGATCATGAATATCCTTTACAATTGTTAAATTCTCTTATTTATAGTTCTCTACCGTTCTCCCAACGTTACAATGAATAACGTTATAAATGTATAACGTTCTCCCCAAAGGTAGGAGTTGTTGCCGGAATAATAGGGCATGCTCCCTATTAGTTCGCTTGACCCGTTCTCAACTCAACCAATCCTTAGCTTTTTCTCTTCTTTCCGTCCAGATTCATGGATTAAATAGTTTTAGGTTTGGACTTGGTCTTCCTTGAGAATAGGGCATGGTTATCTGGCTTATACAATCGCATTTCTTGTTTATCCGCTTAATCCAGTCGTTTTTAGTACTCCGCCAAGCTATGATATACTTGACTATCGTGCTTCTTTTCCAGGAATTAGTAGTCTTCTTGCCACAATATTCTTCAGCAGCTAAATAGTGGTCAGATTTGTCCGGTTCTTGTCTTGATCAATCAGCCTTGTTGAGTCAGGCCAGGTTATGGTCAGACCAGGCTAAACTGGGCCTAACAACGCTCAAGAGACGAGGGTCGCCTCTCATATCCTCATCAACATGCCCTTGAAGGACATATACATGTAATAGGCAAAATACGAATGCCCTTTGCCTCGCAACATAAGAGACAGTGGGATCAGCCCTATTGATGAAGCGATCGATGAAATCCAACATTCGCACTCCTTTAGAAGTCACAAGACGGTCAACATCAACTCTGGCCAATCCAAGCAAGTCTCTAAACTTGTTCTTATACCCTTGAGAAGTGGAGGGAATAGCAGGCAAATGTTTCGGGTCCCAACCACCAATCGCAGCAATCTCCTCGGGAAATGGGCAAATGTCGCCTCCAGGAAAGGCAAACACGTGATAATTCGGGTCCCAATAGTCAAGACAAGCATCTAGAAACGGTTTGACTACCTTGATCAACTTCAAGCTCAAAAGAGATTCAAAATTATAAGCACCCATGTCGTGTTTCTTCATATTAGAGAACTCGTTTGTCCATTCTCTTAGACGAATTTCAAGAGTATTCATGATGTATGCTTATTTTGGGAGCTTTGTGTAATAAGACGAAGAAAGACGGAAGAATTGTGTGAATAAAACCTCCCTCGACGCCTCTATTTATACTAAAAGTTGTTTCCTAAAATCCGTCAGCACGGACGCACTGGGGAACAGGCGCAGCAGGTGCTGCGCCTCTTCGAAGGGACGCAGCTCTTGCTGCGCCTCTTCCTCAGCACTCTTTCTGTGATTTTCCGCGTTGGATCTTTCCTAAATTCCTCAACGAATAATTTCCTATTCATACGGGTTATTATCTTAGTAAATGCGTCAGGTTACCATATTTCGTGTTTCCTAATTTCCCGGACACCTATTTCGAGACGATATCGACATTTTCGTCATTTTAGCACACTTATACATTTCTTTTTAATTTTCTTTTTTGGGGAATCATTTCACCAATTTAATTTAATTCATTCATTTTTCAAATCTATACTTTTTGTATTTAATTTAATTATATCATTTTTCAAACTTATACATTTCCTTTTAATTTTTTTTTTTGGGGAATCATTTCACTCTTCTTCCACATCACATTTCAAACTTATATGTTTTTCTTTTTTCTTTTTTTAGGGGGTAACCCTCCCTACCGTCCGGTCATTTCCGACCAAATTTTTGCATTTCCATTTTCGACCAAATTTTTGCATTTTCATTTCTGGTCATATTTTTTTGCATTTTCGAGTCATTGTTTTGCGCTAATTTAGGCCATATGTACAAATATATGTTCTACGAGATTTACGTAAATTTCGGCGGCATGATGACGCGTAAAACCGTCATCTACCAAACCTGTTCAAAGCTAACATGCAGGTACAAACAAAGCAACCCGGCAGCAAAGGCACTCAGGCCATCATATATACAACCAAAAGGGGATATGTACACCAAACTGGGGGCTCGAGCCCCAAAACAAGATCTCAATGTCCAAAGGCGGGTCCAAAAATGTATAAATGTACAAAAATACAACAAAAAAAAACAAGAAGCAACACGGAAGCTACTGCTGGTCGCCGTCTAGCTCAGCAACTCTCGCCTCGAGAGCAGCAACCTCGGCGTCGCGGACCTCGAGCTCCCTCAGCAGGCGAGTTGTCTCCTCTCGAGACTGGGCAAGCTCTCGCTCCAGCTCACGCTCCCTCTGCAAACAACAAAAACTGGCTCATGTCAATCATTTCAAACATAAAGGAAGATTAGAAAATTCAAAAATGAGGTAAACAAAAGGTTCATACCTGACGTCCTCGGCCACCAGCAAGTGCCTCGACGGCAGTAGCCCGCAGCCGGTTAGCTACCCTCCACAAAGCCACGAACCGGGATGGCGGAACCTGCATTTCAAAAGGAAAATTCTTAGCGATTGGACAAACTCGAGCAAATGTGTTCTTACACAAAACTATACGAGTTAGAAGACTCACCCTCCGAATTAGATGATGTCACTCGTCCAAGCCAGCATCTCTCACCGCCACGTCAAAGTCACGTAGCTCGGAGATCATCGTCATCCCCGTCGTGTCGGTGTACTCAAGGGTCTCGGGGTACTCTGGGGGCTCGATGCCCGCCGCCTTGACCTCCTGCAAAGTCAAATGATTTCCGTTAACCGATGATCTTTCATCGTATTCTCAAATAATCGAAAATGAAAGAAGATAAAGCACTTACCACAACCGGCCAGTACGCCAACCTCCCGTAGAGGAACGCTGAGTAGTCCTCACCAGGAAGAAGGAGGGCGTCGCCACCGACATTAGCCAGGTCAACCTCCCTCTCAGCCTCAGAAGGCTCCCTAAATATCGTCCGAGGAGGATCGATGGGAACCGTCAAGACGTCCCGAGAGCACTGACGTGCCAAGCACTCACCCAAGTACCACACAAGACCCATCGACGTCCTCAGCAGCAGCCGGCTCGAGCTCCTAGGTCGAAGGACCTCAGCCACGAAAGGAGGAGTGCCAGCGTACTCCTCCCAAGGCCTGGGCACCCACTAGAAAAGCAAACGAAGGGTCATTCCTATGATCGGTTCTAAAGTAAAGAAGAGTAGAAACAAGCAAAATGTAAGGTGAAATACTCACGCCGTCCAGCTGAAGAGCGTTCACCTCCCGCCGACAGACGTCGTGGAAGGAACGCCGACTCCTCGTGCGGCACATCACCCAATCCCTCACAACGGGATATGCCTTCTCCACCGGCTATGTCCTCTTGGGCGCGAGTGTAATACCCCGTATTTTTTATATTAATTATTATGTATTTTATATTACTAATTATGTCGGGATAATAGTTGAGTCGAGTTAATTGTTTAGCCGTATTCGATATCGTAGGGTCGAGTTATTCGTAAACTTGTTAAGACGGGTTAACTGAACAAAATCACGACAGCTAATTCTTTGTCTACACTTACCCATTTACCCGTTGACCCAGGCCCGTTTACCCATGACCCAATTAACCATTTAACCTAAGTTTAACCTAATTCTACCCTAACACAAAACGCCCTACTCCCTCAACCCGCCACCCTCATTTCAGCAACACCAATCCCCATCTTCACGCATTTCGAGAGAGAGTGAGAGGGCGTGGGCATTAGCGGCACATCAGGGATGAGCTAGGGACTGTTTTCGACGACCGTGGGTGGCCGTGGTGGCTGTTATGGTGGCGGAAAGGTAAGCATTCAACACATCTCCTCTGTTTTAGCTTTTATGTCGGGTTTTTGGTTGTTGTTTCGTGGCTTAGGTAGTTGTGGCTGGCGGTTGTTAGCAGGGCAAGTGAGTAGGGTGGTAAGGGACGAGTGTAGTGGTGGTGAATAGGGTGGTTTTAGGTGGTGATAGTAACAGTGAAAGGCGGCAGCGATGGGGGGGTAGCAAACGGGTTTAGATGCAGTTTTAGGCGGGTTTATATGGTTGGGATTGGGGTGGCGCCACCGTGGACTCGGGGGAGGTCGAAATGGCGGCGCCACCGTGTCTTGGTGCGTGGTCTGATGGTGAGCAAAGTAGTGGTGGTTTGGCAGGGGTTAAGTGATAGTTGCGGTGGCTGTGGGTTGAGAACGAGAGGTGTTTGGTGAGGCGTGGTGGTGAACCAGGCCAATTGGCGGCACTGGTTTGACTCGCCGGCGGGAGTCGACCCCAGTGGGGGTGGTTGTTGGTGGTGGGGTCGAAGTGGGGGACAGGGCTGGTGGTTGTCACGGTGGTTAGGTGGCGCGTGGGGGCGTGGGGATGCGAGTGAAGGGACAGTGGTTGTGGACGGGTTGTGTTTGTTTTGAAACGGGTTTTTTATTAGTTTAATCGTTATAATTCGTTAATCGGTCGTAGTCTTAATTTATTTAAATTAATTCCCGAGTTATTCAAAATGTTTGAAGACGGGTTTTGAGTCGGGTTGTTGAATTGTTCAAATGTTTGATTCGGGTTTTCTTAATCGAATAATTCGTTTAATCTTTTAATTATCATATTGGTTATTCAATTTAATTCCCGAGCCAGTTAAGTAATTCAAGTCGGGTTTGTTAAAATGAAAAAGCTACTATATCGGGAAAGTTTCCATTTTAAGAAGTTCTACTTTAGTAACTTTCTATTTTGGAAGTTGGGTCATATACTAATCGGGTTATTTTAGTTATCAGTTGGGCATAAGTTTGGTGTCGGGGTTGTATTTCGGGAAGCTTCTATTTTGGGAGATTTCTATATTTAGTAGTTAGTAATTATAAATATTATAATTGTCTTAGGTGACGGATTCGTGAAGGATCGATAATCAAATTCGTTGCTTTGTGTTCTGGACTGCTCGAACTGCTTAATTGGATTTGCTGGCACTTTGAGGTAGGGAAATACACTTGGCTTATTATCGTTGTTGTTTAATTGTGTTGACTGGATTCGTGGTTGTTGATTTACGTTATGATTCATATATGGGAAGGTGATTGACTGAATTGTGAGTGACTGAATTGATCGTATTGAGTATGATATCACAACATCGGGTATCTGGCATGATTTTATGTTTTATCAGTTCAATGATTTACATATTGCATTGCATTAATTTGTTTTGAGCATTCATATGCATTGGAGGTGGAGGATGTGGTGGTGATGAGGTGTGGTGATGATGATGTTGTGATAAGGCCCAGGCGGGTTCTGCAGGACTTGCCCTGGTGTCCTCAACAAGCGAGTGGTGACGGATCGGCTACGGTCGATACATATAGTCTACCGGGATCGGTATGGTGGGCGTTCCGGGTTATGAGTTATGAGATGAGATATGAGATATGAGTTGAGATGGAGATAGAGGTGACGGAGGAGCATGCATATCATATTTATTGTTTCATTGTTTTCCCTACTCAGCTTTGCGGCTGACCCTGTGTATTCGTGTACGCCTGTGATGATCCAATTATTGGGGAGCAGATTGACAGGTATTTCAGTGACCGATGGGAGCTGGCCGGGAAGAGAGCTTGGATGACTGACTTAGTGCCTAGCCCACCTTAGTTTTATTAGTGGTTTTATCAGACTTTATCTTTTGGTCGTATTTTGGAGACTTTGTTTTAATTCCAGTTGTAATCTCACTATAAACATTTTAATAAAGTACTGTGTTTCTTTCCTTTGTTATCTACTGCCCTCGGGTTTCGAGATGGTAACACCATCATTTATCTGAGGAGTCCTAGTTCAGGCCCTTAAATAAATGGGGGTGTTACAAAGTGGTATCAGAGCGAACGATCCTCAGGCCTAAACCAATGAACCCAATGAACATAGGAAGAGTCTAAATAAAACGAACCCCGGGATAGAACTGTTAGGAGCACACTAAGGTAAGGTATGAGTTAGGGGCCCCCTCACACCGAACCAGCGGCCCTCTCAGTTTGACCCGGAAACCCTGAGTGTATATGAGAGAAAGGGTAGCAAAGTTGCTTGAGGTTGAGCATGAAATTCCTATATCGTTGCCTAAGTGTTAACTGATTGATACATTGATTATTGCATAATCGAGTGATGTATACCTTGCGACCCATATATTCTAACCATTCTGCAGGACAACGCTACAGTAAGTATTTTGTATGAATGATGACGTGAGCATATGATGTTGTAGAAATGAGAAATAAATTTTTCGAGTTCAGGTTAATAATCAATGAAGTGTTGTGGTAGCCGTGAGTATGAAAATAATTGCGAGTCGATGATAGTTACCTAGTTGGATGTTGAATGATGTGTTGATTGTACTATTATGCCTAGTAATATGCGGTTATGTGATCCCGAAGCCATGCTAGTATAGTATTGTGATAGTAATTAGAAACACTGTTGAATTGCATGTTTTTAGTCATAGCAATCGTGATTTAGATGTAAGGAGTAGATCGAGATGCGAAGGGATTCTACGGGATAGATGTTTACAAAAGTACAGTGTGAGATTTAAGTTAGGATGAGTTAGTATCGATAGTATGGTTGTAAGAGTTTGAAACATAGAAAATGAACGACTCAGTGCTGAAACGCGTTTTGTTTGATTTTACTCTTTAATTGACCTTACTGCCATTTGTTTTCTGTTTATTGCCTAGGGATGAAAATTTTATGAGAGATAGCCTCGTGAGCTAGTGTTCATTTGGCGTTGGTTTCATGCTTATATGATATACTGATTAGGAGTAATAAATATTTTAGTGGGCTGTGGTCAGGAAGTTCCTGTGCAGTGATGTTTTGACCAACGATTTTGTAAAAATCCTCATTTAAATTGTATTAATAATTTTTGCATAATTCTAACTCCATCGATCAGAAGATTCGCATATGTTTTCAAATTAACAAACCACGAAAATTCTTGATGTCTCTATATTAAACGGTAGGTTTTGCAAACTGACCCAAGTCTTGGACCAATTGCTGTCACATGTTTGTTTGGACCAACTGAGTTGTAAAAATTCTTTAAAAATGAAAATTTTGTGCTTTGGACCTAATTCTTTCCCCTGTGTTTTTAACTCTCCGTGTTTTATAAAAATAATATGAATCAAGTTTTAATCGGACGGTTATTTATTCGTGATCTTTGAAAGTTACAACGTGAAACGTGACTTGTAAAATGTGCGTTCTAGGTTGAGTTTCATGCAGTTGTTTGAATAATTCATGAGCCTTAGTAATGTGAATTTATAATGCTTTATATGACGATAATAGCACGCATGTCCAGTAGTTATGTATCTTAACAAGTGTTAAAATTAAAACTTAGTTGATAACATTGTGGGCATGACAGCGTGAGTAAAATGGGATAGCTTAAATTGATTCTTAATCAAGGGTGAAATATTTTATACGAATCCAGTTGTTGCATATTTTATGTATGTTTGGCATGTTGTACTATCTCTAGTATGTTCATCATATTTGCATGATGGTCGGATATATATAAATATAAAACTATGTTGTCATATCTTGGTAAAGTTGATGGCGTTAAAAGTTAATTGATTGTTCTAATATACTCGCATGAATAATTATAATAACTATGTCTAAATGTTTACACATGGATGGTAATAATGAGTATGTCTAAATGTTCACACATGTAGGATGCATCTGAGTTTTAATGTCTTTCATATGAGTTGTGTGCCAATAATTATATTTAGTACCTTCATCACATTAAATTATGTCAGTTGGACCTACACCTATAACATGATAATAAACAGTGTCGTTATTCCTTATTGAATATGTTCGTTATTACAATGTCATAAAATGCTAAAGTGAGTCTTGCAAATGTATGGGTGTGATATAAAGGAAACTAGTGGATATAACACGACAATTGGCATACCTATATTCTCGAGTCGTTACTACCGATTATATTATAATAAAGATTGTTATGATAACTATGTTGACAATTATAATAAGATAACCCTTTGATGATTCACATGATATGCATTGGTTTAAATGATAAGTCATTATAGTTACATTTAATTGAGCCTACGAGTTGCCTAATTATTCAATCATGCCAATCAGAGAAGTTGTTCAAGTTGCTAATCTTTTATCATAACTAGTGTTCTACAAAGTATATGATGGCAAATATATGTTTAAACTAGTTATACAATATCTCTTGTTTTGCTGAAAATGAATTATACTAAGTTGCTGGGCACAATTGAATGATATGGTTGCTAAAATGTGAAACATAGGTGTGATATGGAAGTAATGTTGTCGTTGTCATTGATCATATGTAGTTACTTTTATTGGGAAACATGTTTTCAGAAATGATATCGTGCAAACAATTTTTATAATTTAAAATATGAATTATGAGTATGTTGTTGATTGCTTAAATTCATCGACCTAATTCGTGACCTAAACCAGTGAGTGAGTAAATGGTTGTATGGACATGTCAATAAGATCCTGTGATTGTGATAGATAGTAGTGGTAGATCTATTTCTGTGATATGTTTACAAATGTGAGAAGTTCTTAAATTGTTTTGTTGATTTTGCTCTCGCTCGTTCATAGTCTATAATTGCTCATCAAATTGGTTTAGTTGTGAAACCGTGTAAACCATGATTCCTTTCTTGTTGTTCTTTTAGTTTGATGTTGTGTTTTTAAGTTACGCATGAGCTAGTGATAAATGTTACGTGTTGACAATCAGTTAATTCCTTAATAAAACCTTGTTTCGACCTTAATGTTGATGCGCAATCTCTTATCATGTATTCTTTCCTGTCACGTGTGGTTGATAATGATTTTGTTGCATAGGTATATGAAAATTTGAAAAGAGGTTACGAGGACGTAACCATGTTTCTAGTCGGGTAGGATTGTAAAATCTTAATGTTTATATTGCACTTATTTGTAGATTGTAGTTTTGATAGTTGGTGGATGTGTAAAAGGAGAGTGTAGTTAAACTGTTGATATTGAGATTGAGATTGGCCACTAGTATTGAGTTGTGGGGCCTTTGTGCCGTGTTACGTTCACGGTTCAGTGTGACCTTGGTTTTTGAGTTACTTGAGTTGAGATCGGAATTTTTGATGGAAGATGACGGTGTTCCCAGATGATTATTTAGTTGTTATACATTTGTGTTCTCAGGTAGTTATTAGTTGTAGTTAGCTGGGTTAAGTGAAGATGAGTTAAACTTCGGGACGAAGTTTATTTTTAGGAGGGCAGAATGTAACATTTCGTGTCTGTTATGTTTAACTGATGTGTCAAAAGTGTGTGTTAACGATATAGGAAATGCATGACGTCCGTAGGTACGATATACAATACCCTTCTGAGGTTTGGGTACGGGAGCGAACTTCGGGACGAAGTTCATTTTAAGAGGGGAAGACTGTAATACCCCGTATTTTTTATATTAATTATTATGTATTTTATATTACTAATTATGTCGGGATAATAGTTGAGTCGAGTTAATTGTTTAGCCGTATTCGATATCGTAGGGTCGAGTTATTCGTAAACTTGTTAAGACGGGTTAACTGAACAAAATCACGACAGCTAATTCTTTGTCTACACTTACCCATTTACCCGTTGACCCAGGCCCGTTTACCCATGACCCAATTAACCATTTAACCTAAGTTTAACCTAATTCTACCCTAACACAAAACGCCCTACTCCCTCAACCCGCCACCCTCATTTCAGCAACACCAATCCCCATCTTCACGCATTTCGAGAGAGAGTGAGAGGGCGTGGGCATTAGCGGCACATCAGGGATGAGCTAGGGACTGTTGTCGACGACCGTGGGTGGCCGTGGTGGCTGTTATGGTGGCGGAAAGGTAAGCATTCAACACATCTCCTCTGTTTTAGCTTTTATGTCGGGTTTTTGGTTGTTGTTTCGTGGCTTAGGGAGTTGTGGCTGGCGGTTGTTAGCAGGGCAAGTGAGTAGGGTGGTAAGGGACGAGTGTAGTGGTGGTGAGTAGGGTGGTTTTAGGTGGTGATAGTAACAGTGAAAGGCGGCAGCGATGGGGGGGTAGCAAACGGGTTTAGATGCAGTTTTAGGCGGGTTTATATGGTTGGGATTGGGGTGGCGCCACCGTGGACTCGGGGGAGGTCGAAATGGCGGCGCCACCGTGTCTTGGTGCGTGGTCTGATGGTGAGCAAAGTAGTGGTGGTTTGGCAGGGGTTAAGTGATAGTTGCGGTGGCTGTGGGTTGAGAACGAGAGGTGTTTGGTGAGGCGTGGTGGTGAACCAGGCCAATTGGCGGCACTGGTTTGACTCACCGGCGGGAGTCGACCCCAGTGGGGGTGGTTGTTGGTGGTGGGGTCGAAGTGGGGGACAGGGCTGGTGGTTGTCACGGTGGTTAGGTGGCGCGTGGGGGCGTGGGGATGCGAGTGAAGGGACAGTGGTTGTGGACGGGTTGTGTTTGTTTTGAAACGGGTTTTTTATTAGTTTAATCGTTATAATTCGTTAATCGGTCGTAGTCTTAATTTATTTAAATTAATTCCCGAGTTATTCAAAATGTTTGAAGACGGGTTTTGAGTCGGGTTGTTGAATTGTTCAAATGTTTGATTCGGGTTTTCTTAATCGAATAATTCGTTTAATCTTTTAATTATCATATTGGTTATTCAATTTAATTCCCGAGCCAGTTAAGTAATTCAAGTCGGGTTTGTTAAAATGAAAAAGCTACTATATCGGGAAAGTTTCCATTTTAAGAAGTTCTACTTTAGTAACTTTCTATTTTGGAAGTTGGGTCATATATTAATCGGGTTATTTTAGTTATCAGTTGGGCATAAGTTTGGTGTCGGGGTTGTATTTCGGGAAGCTTCTATTTTGGGAGATTTCTATATTTAGTAGTTAGTAATTATAAATATTATAATTGTCTTAGGTGACGGATTCGTGAAGGATCGATAATCAAATTCGTTGCTTTGTGTTCTGGACTGCTCGAACTGCTTAATTGGATTTGCTGGCACTTTGAGGTAGGGAAATACACTTGGCTTATTATCGTTGTTGTTTAATTGTGTTGACTGGATTCGTGGTTGTTGATTTACGTTATGATTCATATATGGGAAGGTGATTGACTGAATTGTGAGTGACTGAATTGATCGTATTGAGTATGATATCACGACATCGGGTATCTGGCATGATTTTATGTTTTATCAGTTCAATGATTTACATATTGCATTGCATTAATTTCTTTTGAGCATTCATATGCATTGGAGGTGGAGGATGTGGTGGTGATGAGGTGTGGTGATGATGATGTTGTGATAAGGCCCAGGCGGGTTCTGCAGGACTTGCCCTGGTGTCCTCAGCTGCGAGCTGGCAGATCGGCTACGGTCGATACATATAGTCTACCGGGGATCGGTATGGCTGGGCGTTCCGGGTTATGAGTTATGAGATGAGATATGAGATATGAGTTGAGATGGAGATAGAGGTGACGGAGGAGCATGCATATCATATTTATTGTTTCATTGTTTTCCCTACTCAGCTTTGCGGCTGACCCTGTGTATTCGTGTACGCCTGTGATGATCCAATTATTGGGGAGCAGATTGACAGGTATTTCAGTGACCGATGGGAGCTGGCCGGGAAGAGAGCTTGGATGACTGACTTAGTGCCTAGCCCACCTTAGTTTTATTAGTGGTTTTATCAGACTTTATCTTTTGGTCGTATTTTGGAGACTTTGTTTTAATTCCAGTTGTAATCTCACTATAAACATTTTAATAAAGTACTGTGTTTCTTTCCTTTGTTATCTACTGCCTCGGGTTTCCGAGATGGTAACACCATCATTTATCTGAGGAGTCCTAGTTCAGGCCCTTAAATAAATGGGGGTGTTACAGCGAGGCCCGAAAAGTAGGAGTACACCCACGCCTGTAAATCAAGATAATCAAATACGATCTTTCGTGATTCGATAAGAAAAGAAAATGATCTTTTATGAAATGAAGATGAAGGTTCATACCTCCAACAGCAGTCCAGGGCCGACAACAGCAGGAGAAGTCCCCTTCTCCATCAACTCCGGACGAACCATGGCCCTCATGAAGCGGATGAGGACCGCAAAACCACCAGTGACCCAGTCCCAACGGCCTAGGGAGCTCAGGTCAGAAAGAAAGGGAAGAAGCTTCGTCGAAAGCCTCTCTCCCTTGTCTCCGAGGTAAATCGAAGACAAGAACCACCAGATCACCACCGACGCAGGGAGGAGGGGCCGTCTCCCTCCCCTCGATCACCACCGACGCCGGGGTCTTCCCCACGAAGTAGTCTCGAACGTAGGAACTAGGCACCAAGCCAGGTACCGCAGCCGCCTTCGGCGCCAAGTTCCAGCCGATCAGCCTCCTAGCCTCTGCCGAGTCAACCCTCATGGCTGTCTCCGGCCACTCCACCACCTCAGTCCCATACGGCAGACCAGAAATTATGCCGTAGTCCTCCAACGTGACCTCCACCTCACCAAAAGGCATGTGAAACGTGGAGGTCGTGTCCCAAAACCGGTCCAAGAAAGCTCGGAAGAGACTGAGGTTAGCCCGAATCTTCCTCCTCGCAAAATCCCTCCAAGCCTGCACCAAGGCGCCGAACGCTCCCCGCTCGATCATGGCTCGTTCCTCAGCCGACAGCCTCTCGTAGCACCCCATCGCCGTCGTGTATCCCGAGAACGACCTGATGTTCCCGGCCTCCTATGTTGATTTGAAACAAAAGCTATCGTTAGCTCAAATGAAGAAGAAAAGGAATGACAAACAGAAATGAAAGAAGATGAATGAAGAGTGATGAATTCGATTTACCAAGCTCTTCACCGTTCTGTAGGACAGGTGACCCTTCGCAGCCCAAAGCAGGTGCCTACTATCCCAGGTCTCAGCCCACGCTGGTGCTCCCCTCAGCTGGCGACTACCCCGTCCAACGTTGACCCGTCTGGGGGCCTCCTCCTCCTCAACAACCTCCTCCTCTAGGACCTCGTCCTCAGCAGCCATCACCGCAGCAGTGAAAGCCTCCTCCAACGCCTCCTCAAGCACCTGAGAAGGGTCAACAGCAGTGTTCACGTTCATAGGATCCCTCCCGGATGTAGAAGCCTCGTCGCCTTCAAAATTAAAGTAAATTTAGGCCGCGTCAAGTGACGACAAGCCTTGATTAGGAGATTTTCGAGTTTTCGGAGCTCCGAAATCGCTCTTTTCTCGCCATCTTTGGCAATTTTCCCACAAACCCATCCGCTCATGTGGTAATTTGGGTCAAGTCAAGCCTAAGTTGAAGCCTATTCATGGGTTCGAGTCGGAATTTTGACAGCATTTCGTTATAACGGCGATTATGCCCTAGAAAAGTGTCCTGAAAAAGCCGTCACAAACCAAAATTCCGAGATGGTAGGAAGTTTACCCATCACACAAGGATTCTAAATATCAAGTTTCGTCACGAATGGGCAATCCTAAGGCTATTTTCGAAGCAATTTACGGTTTAGCTGTGAAACCGTCACAATTTCACTCAAATGCTCAAAACTCAATGAAAATTCGAAACAAATACATGGTTATGATCCTTATATTACCAATTAGCCGTTTACAAAGTCAATTTTGCAAGGCAAAATCATTTGGGGGAAAAGCCCCAAATTTTCGACTAATTAGGGTCGAAAACCCTAATTTTGTCGATCTCATTTGATCAAATACGGAAGATAAATGCAAGATTGATACACATACCTCGATTAGTCATGGCAAATGCAAGCTTTTGGATCAAATTTTGACGGAAATGGCTAGAATTTGAGAGAGAAATTGAGAATTTATGTTTCGAAATAATGAAGTAAAACCCTCTGTTTCATCGGGTTTTTACGCAGGAAAGACACACCCAGGAATAGACGCAGCAAATGCTGCGCCTCTTCCAAGGGACGCAGCTCTTGCTGCGCCTCTTCCTCAGCCTCCCTTCATACGAATTTTCAAAAATTCGTTTTGAGTTCGTTATTTTGTGAGCCCATCTTTGGTGCGCCTCTTCCTTGATGCCATATCGCATATTTGATCCGTTTGACGTATATTCTTCACCCGGATCCACATCTTCCAAGCCAACATCAAATTATCGCCTTATTTTTATCCAAGACCTAGCTTGTCACAACGAGCGTTCCTTCTTTGACAGGTGTTTCGACACACCTTTATTCTGTTCCCCCAGCGAGAGTACACGGATAGACACTCCCTCTCGAGACACGAAGATCAGTTCCCGATTATGTTCCCCCAGTGAGAGTACACGGATAGACACTCCCTCTCGAGACATGGAGATCAGTTCCCTATTATGTTCCCCAGCGAGAGTTCACGACCGACAGTCATTCTCTCTTGAGACATGAAGATCAACATCGACCCCAAGCTCTTCCGAAGTTTGTTTGAAGCCGAACACAAGCAGATTTCTCCCAGCAGTTCCAGACTGTGTCCTGCTGTCTTCTCCCAATATCACGTTTTGTTTCCCCTGGAGTTTCAAAGAATTTCAGGTATGATCTCTTCTTATGGCTGGCGAGCTTCCTTACGTAGTCTAATGGACTTTAAACGACCCTCCCCGATAGTCGACAGACTCTAAAATGTTCCCGGCGACAGGTCCTTGGCTCAGACCCCTTGAGCCGCCTCGCGTCGCCATAGTCGTCAGGATGTAATCTTCGATTGACCTGATGGCTATACTTTGACTTTCGCCTTGTCCAAGCCTCAGTCAAAGTGGGGGCTCTGTAGATACCTCATTTCTGCACCTCCCGCAAGCCACCCGGTGATGATTGGGCCGCATGTTTGGTATACGGAATGATTTGTGACAGTTCATAAGTCTATCGTCAAGTGATCACTCAAACACTTGTGTCTACCTCTTAATTATCATCTACGTGCCGATACGGTCGTTTTGGCAGTAATTAGAGTACATTTGGAGTCTGGGTCATAAAACCGTCTTCATTTTCTGAAACCGAGTCAGAATGTTCTGGAATGTTCCCGATATTTCTATTCCATATTTTACAATCTTTTAATCTTTGGCAAATAATTTCCCGTAATATTCACACAAAATATTAAGGAAAACAAGATTAATCCGTTATTCCATAACCTAAACACGGAAAGCTTTCTTCCGCAGGAGGAAACCACTTGGGAAAGGACGCAGCAGGTGCTGCGCCTCTTCCAAGAGACGCAGTGCCTGCTGCGCCTCTTCCCAAGTCCTTTTCTGCGTATTTTCCGTATCTTTTCATATCTTTTCGAGATTCACTTCCAAGTTTCTCCGAAAACCCTAATTTCCTCCACGTGATTAGTATAAATAGAGACCTTCGGTCTCACATATTTCTCACGCGAGTGTCCGCCCTTCTCTTCTCCCTTTGCATTCTAGACCATGTTCTTACTTTTTGGCGTCTACGTGCTTGAACTTTCGACCACGTAAGCTCGGATCCTTCTGAGTACCAGCCTTGTTTTGCATGACCGACCAATTTGACCAACTCCACCATAATCAACTTTAATCAATCTTATTCGTTTTCCTCTTACGAGGGCACTTTCGTCTACATTCGAGTCGAGCATCACTAAACGTTAACTTAGTTCATCTCGTTTCGTCAAACATGTAAGTCTGAGGGTGTATAATCCCTATTTTATTATTGTTATTTATTTATTGTAATCATAATGTAAGGTTTATGTCAAAAGTATTTCTAAAACCGATTTCTAAAACTATGCTTTAAACCCTTTTTACGAATTACCAGGAGACAGACGTCGAGAAAGGACGCAACAACTGTTGCGCCTCTTCGAAGGGACGCAGCACCTGCTGCGCCTCTTCGTGAGGCTGCCGCAGTTCCTGCTTCCTTTCTTTTTCCTTAGTCTTTTGTTAATTTGTTTCTTTTTCTTTTGTCTTCAATTGTTCGTCGTTTCTTTGACATAATAACTCAAACATAATAATTTAACATATTATTAATCATCATTAGTATTTAATTCGTCATTAACTACCGACTTAAATCCCTTATAACCAATATTTGCGGGTTTTCGTCATTAAAATCAAATTCGGTTTTTAGAGATTCGATTTACCCATATTGAATCCCTGGAATTCATCTTTGATATATTTCCATCTGTTATTTGGCATATCCATCATTAATTCGTCATTAATAGCTTGTTTAACCTAATTAATTTGTTTAGTTCATTAACTAGTATGGATCCCGCGCATACATGCGCGGTATTCATAGGTCTTTTACTCACTTTATAATGTATTATTTAAGATTTAAAATTGACGTTTATTAATTTTTCATATTTTAATATGAGGATAAAAAATTGAAATGGAAAATTAATTAAAAGAATTAAGTAAATTCATGAAATGTATATTTTAATGAAATTTTTCATCACAAAACTAATGATTTCAATTTATAAATTATCTCAAATAATTTTAAAAGTTTTTTTTGTCAAGAAATTAATAATATAAGAGCATAATTTTTTTATACGAACTAAATACTCGTACTTAGTAAAAATTTTTTGCGAAACTAATAATATCAAATTTGTCGGTTTTTCATATACGAATTTTAGATTTATACCAGTTTTGTTTTATTTTTAAATTAAAAGATTATAATTTAATTAAAAAATTTTATAATGATTAAAGATTATATCTTAACTAAAAGATAATAATTTAATAAAAATAGAGTTTTGTTTCCTTATTTAGCCAACTTCTTTTTGGAGGGAAAACTATTGAACAAATTTTATCTCTAGTAGTAAAATAAAGGGGAATGCAATTTGAAAATGTCATAGAATTATTTATTGCATGAAATAAATCACTATGGCCTAGTCAAAGATAGGATATAATGAAGCCCAAAGCCCAATATAGAGCAACTCATTTAGGCGGGAAAACTTGAGAATCTCTTATTCTTTTAGTTTAAGGGGGATCTTAATTAACCTTATTAATCTTGTAAATAATTAGTTCTAATTATTTTCGTCCATGTTTATCGCTTTCATGACCATTAATCATATGTAAATAACCTGCTAATCACTTTCATCCGAGTCAAATAATATAATCAAGCCTTAAATTCAACAACGAACATTAACGATTTGCAATTCCGGCTTCACAGCCAGAACTGAGCCAAGGAACAGACACAGCAACTGTTGCGCCTCTTCCAAGGGACGCAGCTCTGCTGCGCCTGTTCCTGGTTGATTTCTGTCTCTAAACTCCCGTTTTGCCTTGACCTAGTTTATTTAATTACGTACTTAATTAACTATTATCCGTATTATCGCCTAATTCCTGTTCGTTAAGTTGTTTATTCGTTCTTTCTCAAATTATCCATTTTAAAAGTATTTTCGACATAAATTGATTAAATCCAATGTAATTATTGTAATTTTCCTTTATTGTATTTTTATTGTATTTCTTTATTATTGCTCGTATGCCTCTCACATGTAATCAGTTTAAATCTCTACTTTGACCCAATTGTATGCTTAAATTACGTGTTTACCGACTTAGTCTAATTCTTCACATGTTAGGATCAAAACGTTGGATGTTGCATTTCATGCATATAATCGACAATATATCGAGTATGAATAATTTCCCTAATCATTAGTAGAGGCCGCTATCGAGGCGGGCGGGATTAGGTGTTCGATCAAAAGAGCTTCCTAATACGTACCCTCACCCCTTACTCCAGATCTCTGTGAACATCCATGTTCATTGGCATCCACGAGAGTCATTCTAGACATAGAATGCTAAGGGTAACGAGTTCTTGGTGTTCATGTCACTACTTTGAAGACATGACACGAGGTATTCGAACGGTTTCCAATTTTCCACAATAAATTGGTGGCGACTCCACAAATGCAAACGCTTGTTCTCCCAAGCGCCCCCGTGGGCCCGCGTCCACACTGCCGTGATCCCTTATGGTGAGCAGTCAGTCTTAGCAGGTGTTGACGTGGTTGATAGCTGGAGTCCTGGCAGGGGTGTATCATCACGAGTCTGATAGAGATATCATGTAGCTGACGAGTTGTACTTTCTTTTTATTAGTTGGTTATAACACTTGTAATGTAACTGTAATTGTTCTTTTATCGACTTTTGATGATTACTTACCTCGGGCAACCGAGATGGTAATGCCCCTATATGCTAAGGAAGGTCTGGATAAGGCTCCTCGGTATATGGGGGTGTTACAACAAATATGTTACCAAACTCAGCAAAGACCTATTCTGGGGTCGTATGGATGGGAAGCATAGGCTTGTGTTCAAGAGTTGGGACAACATTTGCTCTCCTTGGCCCGAGGGCGGCTTCCAGATTAAAAATTTCTCCTGCTGGAACAAGGCCCTTTTCCTCAAGTGGTTGTGGTATCTTGATCAGCATCAGGGGAACATCTGGACCCATTGGATTCGTAGATACTATCTTGCATGTTCTATTTGGGAGATTCTTAACAAGGAGCATTTCTCAGAAAGTTTTAGGGGCATATTGCAGGTTAGGGATGCTTGTATTCAGCAGCTTGGCAGTCTGCGGGATGTGCAGGAATTGCTCGCTAAGACCCTGTTCTTTTGGACTTAAACGGATCTGATCTGAACTGAACTGAACTTATAGGATTTGAACTGAACTGAACTGAACTTATAGGATCTGAACTGATCTGAACTTATAGGATCTGAACTGAACTGAACTTATTGGATCAGAACTGAACTTATAGGATCTGAACTTAACTGAACTTATAGGATCTGAACTGAACTGAACTTATAGGATCTGAACTGAACTTACACGATCCGAATTTAAATTAACTTAAATTAATTTAACTTAAATATTATTATTATTATTGTTGTTGTTGTTGTTGTTGTTTTATTGTTATTACTATTGTTATTGTTATTCGTTATTTTTATTGTTATTAATATTATCATTGTTCTTGTTGTTATTTTTATTATTTTTTTTTATAAAACCGCAATTATTATTATTATTATTATTATTATTATTATTATTATTATTATTATTATTATTATTATTATTATTATTATTATTATTATTATAAACGCAAACTTTTATTGAGATTAAACAAACTTTTTACAAGAAATTAGTGGACAGCCAAGAGATAACACTAATAAGAAAATATAGTCTAAAATACAAGGTAAGATAATAACATTTTTCCGCTTTATATACATTGGTTTGTTCATACATTATATTATGGTTACATTACGACAAAAAATAATGAGAAGAGTGATAATTTTGTTTTAAAAATAATAATGTATATATGTATCGAATAATTAATAATGTCAAATATTTTTGCGCTGGTTTTAAAAATAATACTCTGTATATAACTTTTATAAATTGAATTTATAGGATCTGAACTTATAGGATCTGAACTGAACTCATAGGATCTGAATTGAACTGAACTTCAAGAATCTGAACTGAACTGAACTGAACTTATAGGATCTGAACTGAACTGAACTTATAGGATCTGAACTGAACTAACTTATAGGATCTGAACTGAACTGAACTGAACTTATAGGATTTGAAGTGGACTTAAATTAAGTGACTTTAAGTCCAAAAGACCAGGGCCTAAGTGTACCATTCAGGGGAAGTTTTCGGTCAGCACTGCCTACAATGAGCTAAGACCTAAATTCCATGTTAATACTTGTTTTAAAGCAATACATAAGGGTATTTTCCTCCCAAGACACAAGATTATACTCACGCTTGCAGTTCAAAAGAAACTCGCTACTTTGGACCAGTTGCAAAAGAGGGGAATACATTTGGTAAATAGATGCTATCTGTGTTTTAAGAGTGTTGAATCTGCCCGTCACCTGTTTTTTCACTGCTCCTATACTCGGGATATTTTGGCTGTCATCAAGGAATGGACTAGATTCCATACGGATGACAAGAATCTCCACTCTCTGCTGGTATCTGCTACGAGACGAAGTAAGTCTGATCACTGGCAAGCTAAATGGATTAACTGTGCACTTGCCTGCTTGGTGTACAACATCTGGTCTGAACGGAATAGGCGGGTATTTGAAGATAAAGAGAGGTCTGTAGAGGCTCTTTGTACGGAGATCAAGTTAATTACAAATGTTTTGTTGTTGAGTCGAGTCTCAGGGCCTTTGTTTGATGTCCTAGTTGATGTGTTAAACACCTAATTAGGTGGTTAGCATAGTGTGTATAGTTGGCTAAAGGCTATTCTCTTTTGTAAGAAACTCCATGTAATTCTTTTTGAAATATATGGAAAATACCTTCTTGCAAAAAAAAAAAAAAAAAAATAATCAAGCAAACCTTATACATTCCATTTCTCTTTATTCCTTATTATGTTTACATTAAATTTCATAATAATGAAAAAGTGATGTTCAAAAGTCATGAACCTTGGTTCATATTTGTACCTATATTAAATCTATAAATAATATTACAAGGCTAGACATTAAACGCCACATAGACAAATGTGACATGGCAACAATTAATTGTGACGTGGCAAAATATAGTCCACGTGGAAATACTAGCATAGTAGTACACATGAAAAAGTATCAATTCCACATTTAAAAGTTACTCTCATAATTAATGGTAAAAAACTAAATTTAGATAATTTTAATTTCATAGGATAATTTTTAAATCACTCTCATGCAAAGTGGATTTAATAATAATAATAATAATCTATAAATATAATTAAAAAGTAAGCCAAACTATCAACCATTAACTATATATCTTATTTTAATTTCATAAGATAATTTATAAACCACTCCCATGCAAACCTTTTAGATTACATTTCTCCTTGCTCCATATTTATGTATGTAAAATCAATAACTCTATAATCTAAATACAAAATCTATATGTCTAACTAAAAGGCATGCTAAATTACCTATCATAATCTACATGTCATATCTATACAATAATATAAAAAGGCTACCTTGAGCATATGTATAAGACATGCGACAGCGTAGAATCACTAAGAAACTTTCATTTGATAATATGTGACTAATTAATAATATTCATTCATAGAATTAAGATAGAATACTTATTATCACGTTTATGACCCCTTATTCATCTCTAACTCTTCATTTTCTCTTTAGCTCTTCCTTTTCCTTTTTGATGATTCCTTTCTCCCCCTAAAATTTAACTCCTTATTTGATGCTAAGTAATATAAGTAAAGTCTTTAAAATAAGCACTTTTATTTTTTACCCTCTTTTTCTAACCTTTTGGCATATTCATATGTTATTGAAACTTTCCATTGCATATAATTTTTATTAATCATTTGCATTTGTGAAAAAAATAAAGTTATATCATACATAAGATTTGTGTTTTATTTAGTATTGTTTAAATAACTTTTATTGATGTCAATTTGTATTTCTTACCTTGATTTATTTTTGTAGATGGAATGGTACAATTTTCTTATTATTGCAAAGTTGGATTGTGCAGTTAATTACGTTATACATAAGGTATGTTCTACGAGTTTTGTTTGTGTAATTTATATATACTTATTGTAAAATGCACAGTTTTTTGTAAGTTATCCACTAATATCGCTTTGTGGTAGATTTATTTTATACTATCTTTATGTAAACCCTCTTACAAGATTAATTGAATTATCGTTAAATGTATGTTTGTTTCTTATTCTATTTTTGTAGGTGATGCTCTCTTTGTCTTCTCATAATATTAATATAGTGTGTTAAAAAAACTACATGAGAAATGTGTAGGCAACAAAAGGATTTAGTTGAACAAAAACTTGATATCCATCCTTGAACCATGTTCTAATGATATTAAAACTTATTTGGTACGTAATTGTCTCACTTGATATAAAAATAAAACATTTTTAGTTTTTAATTCGAATTTAGAGGATCTTAGTAAATTATTTTTTTTATAACTCTGTTTTTGTAAAAAAAAAAATATATAATATAGTTAAAAGGCTACTTAAAACATCTAATTTTAATTCACATGTCATTTTTATATTGGTTAATATTAAGGCTATATCAGACTTATTTATTAAAATTCTTCATAAGATTTACTAATATTTTTTGATGGAAATCATAATACCGATCATGATTTAAATTATAAAAATTAATTAACAATTTACTCTCATCATTTAAGTCGTACAATTTGTCCATCTAACTCTTTATTAACCATAGAGATGGTAGTTAAAAAGTCATATATGTAGTAAATAAAAAGTCTAATAATTTGGATTATAAAGCTACTAATAATATTTTTTAGTGAAAACCATAAGATCATGTACTAAATAAAAAAAATTAAGAATTTACTCTCGTTATTTAAATTAGAGCTGGCAAACGATGACACGACACGGACCCGACACGAAACTAACGGGTTTGGGTTGAGACTTAATTACCCATTTATGTAAGTGGGTCGACACAAACACGACACGATATTTAATTGGGTTGGGTTTGGGTTGAGCTCTGTAAACACAAGCTCGACAGGAATGACCTGTTTACTAAATTAATTCTAATTTTTCTTGATCCTCTATCACATAAATATACTTAAACTTTCCAAATATGGACATGACATGAAAACACGACATGAACCCGACACGAAATTAACGGGTTAAGGTTGAGGTTTGATGACCCATTTATGTAAGTGAGTCGACACGAACACGACACGATATTTAATTGGGTCGGGTTTGGGTTGGAGGGTTTATGACCCGTTTACATGTGACACGAACACGAACCCGACACAACCCTACCTGTTTGCCAGGTCTAATTTAAATCGTAAAATTTATCCATATAATTCCTCATTAGTAATAAAGATAGTAGCTAAAAGGTCTTATATGTAGTAAATGAAAAATACAATAACTTGGATTATAAAGCTTCACAATATCTCATATTGTTACTTTTGATTTATTTCAAAACCATCTTAAATATTGTAACTAGCACACTTGCGAAAAAAGTGGAAAATAAGGTGTATATGTGCATGTGATTCAAACGTTCATAGTCTTCTTAAAAGTACTCCATATTTCTATCTTTTAAGATTTTAAAATTTTAAACGTTTAATAAGTTGTATAGTTTGTTTTGTAATTAAGATGATGATTATTTAATTTTAATTTTAATTTTAATATCTCAATTTGCAGATTATTGATTGTGAGGAGGCTATTAAAAAGTGGAGATTACATGTTTGGATCTAAATGTGAAAAACAAAAACATATTTTTTTACTCTTTTAGTTGGCTTACAAAGTATCACCATTCGTCATCGGCAAGATTCTCTATTTTACATGTATATTTTTGATAAAAAGTATAGATTTTGAGAAAAAGTTAAATTAATAGTATCTATTTAACTTTCTTAAAAAAAACCTATCAGATATATAACCGCGATCTTGGAGTGCTTTGTTATCGACCTAACGACGCAGCCGTTTTTAGCTTAATTATTTATGCCGTACATCATAAATACTTAAAAATAACAAATTTGTAAAAAAATTTAAACAAACATTTATAGTTATAAAATTAGCTACATTAAATTGTTGACTACAAAATATTCATGAATAATATTAACATGTATTAAAATATATGGAAATAAAATTCAAATTAAAACTTCTATCTATATTACTATGATCATGAAAAATAATGTAAAAGAAGTAAATATTTACAAATGTTTGGTTTATAGCTTATTCGCGATAAAAAAAATATTTTATAACTTAGTTAAAGATGGACGTCAACAAAAGCAAATAAATGGGACAAATAGAACAAGTCCGCGATTTTCGCGGGTACAAAACTAGTTTAATATAATGAAAAAAGGATGTTCAAAAGTGATAAAATGCATCCTCAATTGTTTATATATTTTATATGGAAGGCAAAATTTGTAAGCCTATTTTTTTTCTTATCCCTATCATCAGTAGAACTAAATGCGTCACTAAATTTCCTATCAATTCACGGCAAGCTAAGTGTATTAAGGTTTTTAAATTATTAACTAATTTTTTTTTTAATGTTTCATTAGGTTATGAAGTGTTCATCACATTTTCAACTTCATCGTTTGTGTTTGTTTTGTTCTTATTTAGCGGCTATCAAGATTTGTGGTGTTGAGCCATTCAAAGGTTAATATACTTACATTTATACGACTTCATTATCATTCCCTTTTTCTTTCACTATTTTAAGAGGAAACTTAGTTAATAACGATAATATTACATAAAACAAATTTCACTATTTTATTGGTTAATTCAGACTAATTACTGAGTTACTTTTTATTATTATAGTGATGATTCGTTGGAAAGAGAAGACTATACGGAGAAGTAAAATACTGGGATTGCTTAAATAACTATATACCGGAGAATAACTACAAGATTGACGACATCAATATGAATGACTATTATTATTATTATTATTATTATTATTATTATTATTGTTATTATTATTATTGTTATTATTATTATTATTATTATTATTATTATTATTATTATTATTATTATTATTATTATTATTATTATTATTATTATTATTCAGAAAGATTAGGATCTATTCTCATTAAAGATAATCAGGGGATACAGATCCGAAGTCCACCAATCTACAAGGGAGCCAGTGTGGCCACCTAAATAAAATAACAAGCGCCTAAAGAAAACCCAGACAAAACAAAACCATCAAAAGCTAACACAAGTTTGAATTCTAATGCTAACTAAATACTGAATTTGCCAAATTAAAGCAGCAGGAGAGGATTCAAGATCCTTCTATTGCGTTCCCGCCAGATAAGGTAGATAGCACACAACAGAAGGCATCTCCGCTGTCTTTTTACCAGGGCAGACCCTCTGTTATACAGCTTGTACCAACGGAGAGTCTGAGATAAGCTAGCCTGAAAAGGCACATGCAGCCAACTGGAGACCTGAAACCAGACCTCAGCAGAGAAGGGGCATTCAAAGAAGAGATGGGCAGCCGTTTCAGCAGCACTCTCACACAGTGCACACCTGTTGACAAGCACCATCCCTCTCTTGCAAAGATTATCCACAGTGGGCAGACTATTCTCAGCAGCCAGAAGCCCAATAAAAGAATGCTTAGGGATGTTAAGAGAGTCACCCAGAGTCCTATGATAGGGTAAAACTGTTGGGGCTGGTGTCCTCTACAGTTAGTGCAAGGACATATAAATCTCTAAAAGGATCAAAGGGCTTACTTTTGTATTATTATCAGTTGGTCCACGTTTATCAATAACGGTTGGCTTGCTAGATAAGTTTGACGTTATTGTCATACAGATGGCGGTGATCAACTGGTCCCTAAAAGTCACACCTATAGGATACGTTTGAGAGATGTGACGGTATGAAAATACAGTCATGTTGATGCCTAATATGACTAAGCAGTTAGTCGGAGTTATTGACTAATAATTAGTCAAATGCGATGTTGAGATAATTATTTAATACGGATTAAATAATAATGGCTAAGACGAATTAAGCAGTTAATTCGTAAATTGAATATAAACGATTTATATTTAATTGATGTATATTGAGTTAATTATACAATATTGTCTTTGTCGGACAAGTATTAATATATCGACTGAGTCATGTCACTAGTTGATATTTTAATAACTGATAACCGATGACGATTTATAATTGAAAACCCGTCGTATACATTTTAGCGAGACGAGTCGGACCACGAGTTAAATGAGGAGAAAGTGGAAAGCCCACTCCCTCCCCTTGCTAACCCACGGACCGAACCAAAGAGAACAAAAGGAGAGCTTTCTCTCCGTTTGACCTAAACATTATCATTTGCAACAAAAATTAGGGTTTCGGGGTATTTTTCTCTGAAATTCTAGATCTCACATCATCAAAACCTCACAACAAATCTCTCAATATTGCAAGTCAATTAGAGAGTATTTCTAGCACAAGGGGCATAGTCTCAGACGGTCTTGGGTGCAACAATTAGGAGGAAATCTCTGTTGATTTCTGTCTTAGGCCGAATTCTCAAGGACCCGAGGTTGATTCTATATACCTTTATCGTTTCTATTGTATTTTCGTTTATGACCATATTCACATGTTAAATATGCGTTATAATCCTTAATTATAAGGGAATTTTACGGATATTTCCCTACAAGTGGTATCAGAGCGTTTTTTTTATGCTTTGATAGCCGTGCCATGTTATACACGGCTGTTTTAGCCTTTTGTGCTGTTAAAACCGTGACTTGTTGCTCACGTCTGTCGTTTTGTTTTTGCATATTGCTATTTTACACGATCATTATAGCAATATGTTAAAGTTTTGTCAATTGTTGATTTAATTTTTATTCGAAATTAGATCATATTTGCAATTGATTTTGTTTTACCAAATGTTTTCACGAGGGTTTTAAAGTTTCTGCCTTGTTTTGCTCTCGGTCGAGCTATTTTCCAGTCGATCGAGAGCTTTTCAGTGTTGTTTTTTGCTCGATCGAGTACTCGCAGTACTCGATCGACCTCTTTTTAAAACCCTGACTGCTCGATCGAGAAGTCCTCGTACTCGATCGAACAGTTTTTGCTAATAAAAGTCCTCGATCGACCACGAGTTATGTCGATCGAGTACTTTCTGTTTGGCAAACCTCTCGATCGACTTGCAGTATCAGTCGATCGAGCCCTTTTGTTCTTCGATCGAGGACTTAAGTGTCTTGATCGAGGGATTTTGTCTTTGGCAGCGCTGAAAAATTATTTTCTTTGTTTTAATTTTTCTTTTGGCCATAATTTGTACATTATACGGATATTGTACACTCGCTTTATAGTGAAACGGTTCACTCACGTACCATATAGTTATTTTAAAGCGAATTTAAAGTAACGGATTATCATGAATTAAAATTAAATTGATAGAAGCGGTTTTATCACATAATTTTAATCGTTAAAAGGTGGTTTGGTTAAATTTAACATAATTACGGAATTATGTCACGAATAAATTTTGTTTTAGTTGATGCATTTTATTTATCGTTATTTTGAATGCCATGAATGCTTTTTATTACGTATTTAATTTTACAAACGGTTGTAACTTAGTGTGGCCTTAGTAGAACGTGTTACCGTAATGATGGAACACGGTCTTGGTTGTATTTTGAGATCTCGCATCTCCGTTTTGGTTTTTCCTTGTAATTACAAGTTTTATTTAGAATGTAAATAGGTTTATATTTTGTAATTTTAAATTGTAATTTTGAGAAGAACAAAGATGGAGAATCAGATGCTCACTCCCGCTGCATGGACAAAGATGGAACATCAAGACAAGCTTCTCGGGTCCAACGGTGGATTCCAAAGTTGTATTATGTTCTTTTTACTAGGATAGGCCACACTAGGATTTTATTTACGTATTGCATTCTTTTATTTCTTTTATCGTAACGATAGTTTGCATCATTTTCCGCCTAAAACCAAACCACCTAATAATTGCATGAAAACTGACACATATAGAGGTCACGCGTTAGTTTTCTTTGATATACAGATATCACATGTTTTAATAAGCCATCACCTAAATTAATTCATTCACGTAATGCTAGTTTTTCGTTCACTTAAAATGAATTAAAACTAAGTTGATGGGATCTTCCTCGTATAAACAAAAATTGAGAATAGTCTTTATAGGTCAAACTCCAATGAATCCCTTCTTCGTCGGTAGGCATAATATGACCCCTTCTACGTCGGGTAAGTTGGAACTGATTGACCTATTTTATCTCAACACTATGGTCACTCGTACGATCCTGTGATTATGGTGGACTATAGATAGGATTTACGGAAATCTATCGACCAAGAGTTCTTACGGAAGAACTAGCTAAACAGTTGGCTTATCAATTTACGGAAATTGAGTCTTGGGATCACTTGTATTATTCTTGAGGGAGATCAATTATGCAAGTGCAAGAGTCTACACGTTAAAATGAATTTTAAATAGACTTAAATCAGCTCGATGAGTTGCTTATTTCGTTTTTGTTTTTCTTTCTTTTTCAGTGTAGAACACGAACATTTAAACTGCTAATAACATAATGGTTGGTCCTACAAACGACCCAATGCCAAGTGCCACATTGGACCGTGAGTCCTGGCTTCGGATCTTCATGAATCAGATGAATCAGTCTACTCGACTGAAGAATGATGGATCAAACTTCGCGGAATGGGAGGCGGCATTACGGAATGCTGCCATTTCTGACGGGAAGCTCAAATATCTGACTGAGCCCATCCCGCCAAGCCCAGGTCCCACGGCTAACGCTATCGAGATCGCCAAGTATAGCGATTTCGTCATGGAAGCGGGTGCGATTAAAAACGTACTCATTTTTGCAATGGAATCCAATTTGCAGAAACGCTTCATAGCCCAGGGTGCAAACAAGATTTTCACCACGCTCACTAGGGAATTCTCGAAAGCACCGAGAATCGTGACCTATGAGCATACCACTCGCTTCTTTGAGGCGAAACTCCAGAAGGGCCAACCGGTTAGCCCACACATTCTCAGCATGATTGAGAATGTCGAGAAACTGGAGACGCTTGATTGTAAAATCAACGAGAACATTGTGATTGACCGCATGCTTCATTCACTCCACGATGGTTTTGCGCTCTTTAGAGCCAATTACTATATGAATGATTTGAAGAAAAGTCCTCACGCACTACACTCTCTTCTCGTACAGACCGAGAAGGACATGAAGTTTAGTGGGAGCCTTAAACAGGATGTTCTCGTTGTGTCAAACAAGGGCAAGGGTAAGGGCAAAGCTAAGGCAGACCTAGCAGTAGGTAAACCAAAGTTTAAGAAGTTGGGATCAGGTAAGAGTGGGCCTGGTGAGTCGAGCACCTCATCAGGCGCGACAAAGAGCAAGAATGATAACATGGAATGCCATCATTGCCACAAGACTGGGCATTGGAGGCGTACATGTCCTGTTTATCATGAGGACATAAAAGCAGGTCGCGTTAAACCTGTTGGTATGTCTTATTCTTCTTCTTTTTCTTCTTTTATTCATATGATTGAGATTAACCACGCAAGTTACGGAACTTGGGTACTAGATACTGGTTGTGGTTCTCATCTGTGTAATCATGTGCAGGGGCTCCGAAACATCGAACCCCTCGTAAAGGGTGAGGTGGACCTGCGTGTCGGGAATGGAGCACGAGTGGCTGCCGTCTCGAGGGGAACATACGTGATCCAGCTTCCTAGCGGATTTGAGTTATTTTTATATAACTGCTATTATGTACCCAGTCTTTCTAAAAACATTATTTCAGTTTCTGCACTTGACAAACTTGGTTTTTCATTTGTAATAGAGAATAATACTTGCATTTTCTCATTACACGATATGATTTATGGCAAGGCAGTCTCCATGAATGGAATTTATGTTTTAGATCAGACCACCGAAATATTGCACGTAATGAATAAGAAGTTAAAGGTTGGTGACAAAGTTCAAACATATCTATGGCACTGCCGTATGGGACACATTAATGAGAAACGCGTTAAACAGCTCATACAGAATGGAGCTATCTCGGCCTTTGATTTTCAATCATTTGGCACGTGTGAATCATGTCTCATTGGCAAGATGACTCGTATTTCCTTCAAAGGTGTTGGAATGCGCGCTGCTGACCTATTAGGACTTATACACACGGATGTATGTGGTCCTATGTCAATCACCGCACGAGAAGGCTATAGGTATTTCATCACTTTCACGGACGATTTAAGTAGATATGGCTATGTCTACTTGATGAAGCATAAAAGTGAGTCCTTTGAGAAATTCAAAGAATACCAGAATCGGGTACAGAACCAATTGGGTAGAAAGATTAAAACACTACGTTCAGATCGTGGTGGCGAGTATCTTTCTCACGAGTTTGATCAACACCTTAAGGACTGTGGGATTGCCTTACAGTTAACTCCACCTGGAACATCTCAGTTGAATGGTGTGTCCGAACGGAGAAATCGAACACTACTTGATATGGTTCGATCCATGATGAGTCACACGGTATTGCCGATTCATTATGGGGTTATGCTCTTATGTCACCGCTCTAATACTTAACAAGTCCGTCTAAAGTCATTGACAAGACTCCATATGAACTATGGAAGGGAACCGTCCCTAACTTGTCCTTTATACGGGTTTGGGGCTGCGAGGCTTATGTCAATTGGAGACACGAGGATAAGCTCGGCCCGCGATCTGTCAAGACATACTTTATAGGTTATCCTAAAGGAACATTTGGTCATTACTTCTATTCGCCAACCGAACAACGTGTTTTTGTTGCGGCTAGTGCGACATTCTTAGAGAAAAAATTTCTCGAGAATGCAAAGAGTAATAGAACCTTCGAGCTGTCGGAGATCCCAGAACCAAATGCCGAGCAAACATTGGAGGAACCAGTTCCTTCAATCCCGGCTGCGGTTGATATTCCTGAGGAACCTAGGAGGTCGGGTAGAGTCTCTATTCCTCCGGACAGATACATTGGTATGGTCGAGGAACATGACATAGATGACATTCTACTCTTAACGAGTAGTGAACCCGCAACCTATAAAGGTGCCATGACTAGTTCCGACTCAAAGCTATGGCTTGAGGCCATGCAATCCGAGATGGACTCCATGTATGAGAACAACGTATGGGATCTTGTTGACTTACCTGCTAAGGTTCGTCCCCTTCAATGCAAATGGCTTTACAAGATAAAGCATTCTGTGGAAGGTCAACAAGATATCTATAAAGCACGACTAGTTGCTAAAGGTTTCACGCAAGTGCCAGGTTTGCACTACGATGAAATTTTTGCACCAGTAGTCATGCTGCGTTCCATTCGGATTATCTTAGCGATTGCCGCGTTTCATGACTATGAAATTTGGCAAATGGATGTAAAAACCGCCTTCTTAAACGGTTATTTGGAGGAAGAGTTGTACATGGTACAACCCAAAGGTTTCATCGATCCTGAACATCCTAAGAAAGTGTGCAAGCTTAAGCGTTCCATTTATGGACTTAAGCAAGCATCTCGGAGTTGGAATCATCGTTTCGACCAAGTGATAAAAGAAAATGGATTTACTCGATCGGTCGAGGAACCATGTCTATATATCAAGTCGAGTGGGAGCAAGATTGTCTTCCTAATATTGTATGTTGACGACATACTCCTGATTGAGAATGACATACCTCTCTTAACTTCGGTAAAAGTATGGTTGAAGAACCATTTCCAGATGAAAGATCTGGGTGAGGCACAAAGAATTTTGGGCATCCGTATCTATCGAGATAGATCACGTCGGATGTTATCTCTCGATCAGAGTCTTACATAGACAAGGTCCTAGAGAGATTCAAAGATGACTAACTCCAAAGGGGTTTCTTCCTATGACTCCAGGGGTGCATTTGAGTAAATCTCAGGCACCAGAGACACCGGAAGAGAAAGAGCGCATGACACGGATTCCTTATGCCTCGGCTATAGGATCAATCATGTATGCCATGATATGCACACGTCCGGACGTGGCATATGCATTGAGTATGACAAGTCGATTCCAACAAAGATCCAGGTGAATCACATTGGATGGTTGTCAAGAACATTCTTAAGTACCTACGGAGGACTAAAGATTGGGCATTGACTTATGGAGGAGATCAAAAGCTATGCGCAACCTTCAGATGCTAGCTTCCAAACGGATCGAGATGACTCTAAATCTCAGTCTGGATTCGTTTTTACTCTTAATGGCGCTGCAGTCAGCTGGAAGAGTTCCAAACAAAGTGTTACAACAGATTCTACGACTGAGTCCGAGTACTATGCCGCGTCTGAAGCTGCAAAGGAAGCGATATGGATGCGTCAATTCTTACAAGGACTATCCGTAGTGCCTAGTTCGAATGACCCGATCACCATCTATTGCGACAATAGAGGTGCCATCTTCCAGGCTAAGGAGCCCAAGTCTAGCAACAAGTCTAGGCATGTACAACGGAAAGCTCATCTAATCCGAGATTACGTGGAGCAAAAGGAAGTAGTGATAGAAAAGATTGCTACAGATGATAATATAGCAGATCCTCTCACTAAACCATTACGACAAGATAAGCATGAAGGGCATGTTAATTCCATGGGAATTAAACGTGTTCCTGAGTTGTAGTACTCTTTTATGGATTAGATTCATTTTCTTGTGTACTCTATACGACATCATCGTTTTGATATTTATATATTCTGTTTTTCATGTGGAATTGTACGACAATTTTGAACACCACAAAGTGAACTGAACAAACATTATATTTTTGGTCCTTAATTGCCCACATGAGCTGATAACTCTGGCAATTATTTTGTGACGTTGGTTGATGGTGGGTTCAACGAGCCATAAGTCAAACGGTTGACTGACCAATCACAGAGGCGAGTTATACGGATATCTCGTAGGACACAATTGTGACATCGACGTGGAGTCCTAAATGTTTTATAACATTCGGTGCCAGGTCGTGGATAAGACCTCCATGGTGATCCTAAGAGTCGATTCTTTTGACTATCGACTGTCTCTTGAGATTAAGGTAGATTTTGGGTGACTTTGGTTTCTTTCTCACGGTCATCCGTAACAGGGGGCCAAGTAGATTTTTTCTGGGTCATTTCATGCTGTGCTTATATCGGCAGGGGTCGAGTTGAAGGAAATATTCAGCCTTTATCAGGTACTCGATATTTCTCAGGGCCACTCGAGGAGTCAGAATCGAAATGCATGGCCATGCTCGAATACGGATTCGTTTTATCGCTTAAGTTACTCTCTAGTCGGGAAACCACTCTAGATACGGATCGATTGTAAAATACGACATTTGCGGATCCGGATCTGCAAATTGTTTTACATTGAGTGGGAGAAATTTTAAATGGATATGAGAATCGGTTATCGCACATACACTTGTACGGACAAGTGGGAGTTTGTTGGAGCTGGTGTCCTCCACTTAGTGCGGATAACGTTATTGCACGTACACTTGTACGGACAAGTGGGAGCTTGTTGGGGCGGTGTCCTCTACGATTAGTGCAAGGACATATAAATCTCTAAAAGGATCAAAGGGCATACTTTTGTATTATTATCAGTTGGTCCACGTTTATCAATAACGGTTGGCTTGCTAGATAAGTTTGACGTTATTGTCATACAGATGGCGGTGATCAACTGGTCCCTAAAAGTCACACCTATAGGATACGTTTGAGAGATGTGACGGTATGAAAATACAGTCATGTTGATGCCTAATATGACTAAGCAGTTAGTCGGAGTTATTGACTAATAATTAGTCAAATGCGATGTTGAGATAATTATTTAATACAGATTAAATAATAATGGCTAAGACGAATTAAGCAGTTAATTCGTAAATTGAATATAAACGATTTATATTTAATTGATGTATATTGAGTTAATTATACAATATTGTCTTTGTCGGACAAGTATTAATATATCGACTGAGTCATGTTACTAGTTGATATTTTAATAACCGATGACGATTTATAATTGAAAACCCGTCGTATACATTTTAGCGAGACGAGTCGGACCACGAGTTAAATGAGGAGAAAGTGGAAAGCCCACTCCCTCCCCTTGCTAACCCACGGACCGAACCAAAGAGAACAAAAGGAGAGCTTTCTCTCCTTTTGACCTAAACATTATCATTTGCAACAAAAATTAGGGTTTCGGGGTATTTTTCTCTGAAATTCTAGATCTCACATCATCAAAACCTCACAACAACTCTCTCAATATTGCAAGTCAATTAGAGAGTATTTCTAGCACAAGGGGCATAGTCTCAGACGGTCTTGGGTGCAACAATTAGGAGGAAATCTCTGTTGATTTCTGTCTTAGGCCGAATTCTCAAGGACCCGAGGTTGATAATATATACCTTTATCGTTTCTATTGTATTTTCGTTTATGACCATATTCACATGTTAAATTTGCGTTATAATCCTTAATTATAAGGGAATTTTACGGATATTTCCCTACAAAAACAGGCCCTTTGTTCCTCAACCTTCATAAACCAGGCATTTATATTCAGGAGTAAGCAAGAGTTGCTTAGCTTGCTGAATACCACCAGTGAACAAGCTGAGATGATCCCTGCAAGTGATGATGTTTCCCCAAAACCAAGAGTGAGCAGCAGTAATTTGGAAGTTCCAAAAGCTAACACTTTTAAGAATATAAGCATTAACCCATTGGACCCAAATATTAGGAGCTGCAGATTCAAGCTTCTTTATCCACCCCATCATATGTGCTTTATTCCAACTCAGAATCTCTTTTATATCAACCCCTCCTTCCTTTCTAGGCCTACATAAACTCTCCCAACTTTTAAAAACCATCCTTCTTTGCCCATCTTCAATACCCCAAAGGAAGTCTTTACACATTTTATGAATCCTCTTTGCAATCCCTTTTGGTAAAAGAACACTAGCTCCCCAAAAATTATGAATCCCAAAGATGACTGAGTTAATAAGAGCCACCCTTCCAGCATAACTCAGAGTAGTATTAGCCCAGTGAGTAATGTAGCTTCTGACCTTATCCAGCATAGGTATGAACATCTTGTGAGTTAGCCGTGCCCTAAATAAAGGAATGCCTAAATACCTCACAGGAAGCTCACCCTCAACATAACCAGGGGAATCAAGAATAAGCTGTTTTAACTGTGAATTGACACCTCCAAAATACAAATTAGATTTTATGGGATTAACCCTGAGCCCAGAATAACCAGCAAACAAAGATAAGCACTTATTGACAGCTTGAATTGAGGGAAGATCCCCCCTAGTAAAAATCAACAAATCATCAGCAAATACCAAGTGGGTAAGCTGAACCTTAACACACTTGGGATGGTAAGAAAAGCCTGGGTAAGAGGGGAGCTGCCTCAAAAGCCTAAACAAGACCTCCATACACAAAGTAAAAAGATAGGGGGACAAGGGATCACCCTGCCTCAAGCCCCTTTTACCAGGAAAGTACCCCTCAGCTGAGCCATTAACATTAATAGAAAAATAGGAGGTGGTAATGCAAGAAAGGACCCAATGAGAAAATTTTGGAGGGAAGCCAAACCTTTGCAGACAATGAGTCAAAAAATTCCAATTGACAGAGTCAAAAGCTTTTTGAATGTCAACTTTTAAAATACATCTTGGGGTCAGCAAGCTTCGATTGTACTTAAAAGCCAGCTCATGGGCAAGCATAGTGTTATCAAAAAGATCCCTCCCTTCAATAAAGGAAGCTTGTTCCAGGCCTACAACATCTCCCAACACAGACTTCATTCTGTTAGCCAAAATCTTACTGACAGTCTTATAGAATACTGTGCAACAAGATATTGGCCTAAAGTCAGAAACAGAATGAGGGGCATCTTTCTTGGGAATCAAAGCAATAAGAGTAGAATTGGCAGCTCTTGGCATTTTTCCAGTATTAAAGAACTCCATCACAGCAGCATTGAAATCAGGGCCAGCAACCTCCCAAGTTTCCTTAAAGAACCCAGAAGAGTAGCCATCCACCCCAGGACTTTTATTGTTATCTATAGAGAAGAGAGCATCCTTGATTTCCTTTGGAGTGACCATATTGTCCAAAGAAATGGGATTCTGGAGAATGTTATGAGTAAACAATTCAGCAGGGAGAGGCTGAATAATTTCCTCAGAACCAAGGAGAGATTTATAGAAGTCCAGAAAAGCCAAAGCAACATCAGCATGACCAGTACAAACTGTCCCATGAATATCTTTAATCAACCCAGTGTTCCTACTCTTTCTTGCGGCAATATTAGCATAGAAATACTTAGTATTAGCATCACTATACTTAACATGTTGCACTTTAGCCTTTTGGACCAAAACCCTCATTTCTGCTTGCTTCATTTTCATATAGGTGGCAGAAAGCTGTTTTTCCTCCCCAAGAAGGAGTGGATTCAGAGGAGAGGACTGAAGGAGAATCTGACATTGAGTCAAGGCAGCTTTTGCTGCAATCACTCTTTGAGTAATACCAGAAAACTCATTCTTGTGGATAACCTTAAGATGACACTTGAGTCTTTTCAATTTGGAAAACAAACCAAACATTTTGGAGCCAGTAGAGGAGAGATTGCATTGAGCAGCAATAAGTTGGCTAAAACCAGTAGAAAGGGACCAACAATTAAGGTATTTAAAAGATCTTATAGGAGAGAAAGAAGTGGCAGTGTTGAGAACAATAGCAGCATGATCAGAGATTCCAACAGGGAGAAAAGTAACCACAGAAGAAGGAATATTAGTGTACCATCCAGGGTTAACCAAGAGCCTATCCAGCTTTGCCCATTTTGGAGAATGCTCCTGCTTATTGTGCCATGTAAAGAGCCCTCCAGTATAAGGGTGATCAGACAAGGCACAATACTGAAGACAGTCTCTAAATTCTTCCATTTCTCTATCATGAATAACACACCCAGCCATTTCATCAGCACTTAGAGAAACATTAAAATCACCCAAACAAACACAAGGAGAGTGAATTCCTTGAGAAATAATCCTTAAACTGTCCCATAAGTCTCTTCTCTCAGAAGCTCTATTAAATGCATAAATAAAAGTAGCCTCAATTTTAACCTGACTAGCATGATGGAGCAAAGAGCAATGGAGAAACAGGGCCCCACGTGCCAGCACTTGAACTTGCATTAAAACAGAATTCCACAAAACCCAGAGCCTACCCCCAGAATGCATATCATAATTAGTAACCAGCTGATAATTTGGAAAAAAATTCCTATGAATAAAACCAGAGAACTGCTGCTTAACATGAGTTTCTATTATGACTCCACAATCAACCTTATTAGCACGCAAGAAGCCTAAAACCTCCTGCTGTTTTAGGGGGTCAGTCATCCCCCTCACATTCCAGAAGAAAATGATCATTGAGGTGATAGAGGGGGTGGCTGACCACCAGGGTCAATCTCCACAACAATACCCTGATTTAAGGCTAAATGAACATGATCCTGATCCACCTCAAGACAGACTGAAACAAGAGCTTCAGTGGCCAGTGCAGCATATTGGTTGCCTAAATCAGTAACCACTGAATCAGTTGCAGGAATAGATCTTTTCTTTGGGGTACTCTTCTTGGGAGGAGTTTTAGTAAAACCTTCTTTATCCTGACTGATAACAGTCACAACAGGCTCAATGATAGGCTGCTTGGGCTTATAGACTTGCCTGGGTTTGTTCCTATTACATCTATCCTGGGTATGCCCAATTTTCTTACAAGAATGACAAAAATGAGGCACTCATTCATAGTCAATCTTTTGTAAAACTGTACCACAGTATGGTGTTTGGAGAGTCATACCTCTAGGCAAGTCTTTTGAGAGATCAACCTCCACCAAAATACGAGCAAAAACAATCTTAATCTTTAGGGTGGTAGGTTCATCAGCACAAATGGGCTTTCCTACAAAACTAGCCACTTTGCTCAAGGCAGTTTAAGACCAGAAACATGGGTCAAGGTTAGGAAACAAAACCCATATTGGGACAGTAGTAATCTCATCTAATTCCTCTGCAACAGTAGGGGACCAGGACTTAAAGACCAATGGGTAACCATTAACATTCCAAGAATCAGCCTGAACCGCAGTCATATCCTCCTTAGTTAGAAAACGAAAATAATACCACCCACGAGAAAAATAGAGGATTTCAGGTGGGGTGATATGATTCCAATTTTTTGAAACCAGAGAGTTAAGTTCCACTATTGAAGTTTGCTTACCCATAACAGTACCAACGAGAGTAGTGCTCCAGTACTCAACTTCATCAGCAATATCAGCCTCATTTATAATTACCTCAGACTCATTACCTTTAACAAAGGACAGAGACATACCCTTACTGGATGATTTTAGAGTTTGGGCGTAGGGTTTCTTTGGAGGGGGGTTAACGACAGGAGCATTAACCACAGGAGTAGCCACTTCAGAGACCACGGGAGTAGGAGTTACCTGTGTCGCAGAAGCCGATGCTTCCTTCACCGGAGGAGATCCAGAATTAACAGAAGGAGTAACCATGAAATCCCCTAAATTCACATATTTAGGAGAACGAGTACCAGAATCCACTTGTCCTGTGGTAACCTTTTCATTAGATCTAGTATTACGACCTGTGGCCGGATATTTGGGCGGCCGGCCCCTCGGCATAACTGCGGCGAAACCCTCAGAAGAGAAGGTGGAGTGTACCACTCAATCGCGTGTTTCAGAGAATTTTTAGAGAGAGACCGGAAAAATATTATTATTATTATTATTATTACGCAATTTATCATGAATTATTCATGAGGTGATCTTACTATATGTTTTGATATTTTATAAAATTTCAATTACAAAAGCACTAAAAACATCGTCACACTCATGAATTTCACGGGTTACAAAACTAGTTTAAGACTTAAAATGCATTTATAGGATTATTAAGGTCTAGAACTTGAAGTCATCCAAAATCACCTCACATTTTCCCTCCCTAGTCAAATAGTCATACACATTAAGCTAATTGAGTAGTGGAGTATGTGTATTCAAAGGTGATTATGAGCTTATGAATCCGTTAGGGTTGGACCAATTTTTTTTCTGAGAGACCGATTTTATTAATAATAATTCATATGGTACATGTATTTTATGTTAGTTTATTTAATTGATTCTGTATAACACAATTGTATATGGTTTAATATAGCTGATTAGCTCTGATTAAATGAATAAAATATCTTGAAATAAAGTTGTATGATTAGTCACAACTATTTAGCTAGACTTGTTACAATTAAAAAATATTGCATTTACATAAATCTATAAATATAATAAAATGGCAAGACAATTAACCACATTGTACCATTCTTTTTTTTATGAGAGTTTTAAAAAGTTACATCAACTTCATTTTATAAGAAAAAGAAAAGGTTTAAGAAATTTGTAGCAGTAAATACAAATTAATGTACAAGATTAAAATGCTTTTTTTTATTCATAAAGCAAATTAAACAACAATTAAATATGAGAGTAAATTTTACATTTTTTTGTTAGAATAAGTTATATAAGACAAATAAAAATATTCTAATTTTTATTTTATCTATACAATATAGGTAAAAATATACCTAAAGCATAAATTATTATTCCATGTTGCAGTTTTACCATTAATTTGTATTTAATACTCCGTATTTGATTATAATACAACATAATTGAGATCATTGTCCCACATTTGTGTCTCATCTTCTGTCTCATTGTCTTAATAGTGACACGTCATCATTTACATAAGAAAATAAATAACAATATCTATTAATCTAATGATGTGTCATAAGGATAATATAATAGGACACAAGATGAAACACAAAATGGACAGAGAATCGGCTCTCAATACAATATTGATAGATAAGTTTTACTCAAAAAAATATATACATTAAATGATAATTGAATTAGTGATCCATAAAAAAGAAAGTAAAAAAGCCTAGTTGTATTGGTTTTGTCAATTATAAATCATTCTCTTAAAAAATATATATATAAAAAAAGACCATATCATCATGAATATATATTTTTTTCAAGAAAAAAATTGTTAAAACAAGCATTAAACATCAAAACAAATACTAAATATATTTTGAAATTTTATTGTTATAATATATTTTACGAATAAGATCATCGTTTATTGTTTTCGGCGCTTATAGTTCTCACCATATTATTTCAAGATAATGTTAACCATTTAATCTACCTTGAATTTTAATTCACAAATAAAAATATAAAAATTTCTATTTTGAAAACCTTTTTTAGGTTGAACTAATTACATAACTAAACTATTTTTTAATGAAAGAACAATAATAGGTAAAAAAAATGACCTAGATAGAGGGATTATAATAAAATAGAATGTAAAAAATTGAAGATAACAATAACAAACAATATTCGTGGCAAAATAATAATTAACATGGCAATATGCATGACAAAATATTAATAATCGTGGCAAAAGTTTACTATAGTGTGGACATATACATAACACAATTTGTACATTGACGAAATAGTATGACAAGAGTTTTTTTGTCCTCGAAGCCAAATACGATCAGCCTTACATAACACCACTAACGTGATTGAATTACCTGTGAATTTTCACGAATAATAGAATTAATTTGATGTTAATTAAACTATGAAAGACTATATATGATCTATTTATTTACATGAGAAAATGTGTGTAGTTTTTATTGTGGAAAAAATAATGAGAATGCGAATTACTTACGTATTAAGAGAATATACCAAATGTTGTTGCTAATGCTTTGCGCAAATGAGGGTAAGTTACAAGTTTAAAAATGGAAACTTTTAAATTTGTTGATCTTTAATTAAGTCATCATCAACTCATCTTATATTCTCATCTTATATTCAAAGTCATATTTTACCATGTTAATTTAAACCTCCTCAAATAAAGGAAGATTTGCCTTTTCATCATTCTACATTTCTACGTTAATATGGCATAGAATGTGGTTTGATGTATACTCCGAATATATCGGGAACGTTATTTCTGCCAATTTTATATCCGAATTTCATAGCTTAGAATACATAAAGCTTTTTTTATTTAAAAATAATAATATTATTGCATAAGACGGTTTACATAGCTCTATTTATGTAAAAAAGAATTCGCCTTACTAGCATCTAATTATATTATTACGGAACATCCGAATTAAAATGTCAGTTTGCCAAGATCATCTAAATAGTAGTCTTTCTCATTAAAATAATTTGACAAATTCCAAAATGAGTTATTAAAAACAACGGAAATAAAAATGAATTTGGTGACCAATTCGAATCATGTATAAGTGAAGTCTTTAATAATATTCGAAAGTTGTTTCAATAATAAGTACAAAGATCACTCGGTCACTGCAGCCCCAAAGGGGATGACTTACATGTTCCATGTGGTGGTGCGAAAATGCATGGAACGGGGGACTCAACCCCCTCGTCATCAAAAAAAAAATACATAAATTATACAAAACAATAAAATAGAATATACTTAAAATGACCTAACAATTTAAAGACAACATCATATAAAAAAAACGTTGCAAATTAATTGAGCAAACAAAACTAGACTTGGTAAATGAGGAGGGAGAGATATTGTAGCAACAATTTAGTGTAGGTTGAGAGAAATGAGGGAATATTCACTATAACTTTGCAGATTATTCCTAGTTGTTTAGTAACAAATTTGACACAAATATTTTACTATCATTTACTAATTTACCTAGTTATTCTCTTATAAATAGGCTTTCTTTTTCTCATAATCATCTCACTTTCACATCCAAGTACAAAGAATTATAGTGGCTTTGTTTTTCCTCCATTTCTGCTCCCTTGTTCGAGTTTGGTGCGACTCGAGGTATGTTGTTTTTATTATGATTGATTTCGTTTATTTATTTTAATTGGTTAATTAATTTGTTAAAAAGTTCTCTCTTTTACCTGTGTATGTCATTAGTATTATAAATAAAATACAATACAGTAACAGGTCTTGGAGTAAATAATAACGAATATCGAGGTATAGAAAACCGAATTCATATGTCTTACATTGTGCCAACAGAATCGAATGATAATTAACGACAGGGGTGGAACTAGGGGTAGGCTTCTTGGGCTATAGCTCGGCTGATTTGTGTGCTGTCTATTATATAATCGAGTGGGGTTCGACTCCCACTTTGTTCGTTTTTTCATTGATTTGTATTGCCAGATTTGTCGGCATTTGTTCATTAATATGCAACTTGATTTTATACAATTCTCAATACACATCCCTGGTTTTAGACTTTAGCGTCAAATCATTCACAAATTTTAATATTATTTATTTCTCATAAAAAAAATCTAATTTTATTAGACAATTTATTATAGATATTTTTCTTATTTAAATAAAAAATTATTAAATATGTTATATTTTTATCATTATAAAATATTTGATTGATAAAAAAAATTGTATGCTACCGAAGTAAAAGTAATTTTGTAGTGCACCATTCTTTTTGTTAATCTTTACTATTGGTTTGTCTTATTATGCTAAAAAAAATTCGGATTAAATTTACATGATTAATTAAAAATAGTAAATATCCGTCTTGCTAGAAAGGTATGTCATGGGTTTAAATTTTTTTTAGCGATACAGTTTAGTAATCTATCAATCTAGCCCTAAATACCCTTAATTCCTGGTTCCACCCTTGATTAACGACATTCTCTAAATAGTTTACGTTGTGTGTTGATAAAGTGGCACGTAATATTAGAAAAATAAAAAATTTAGGATGACAATGTAATATTTTCTCACTGCATTGATTTCACCCTTGTAAGTTTTTACATATCAGACTTATTACTTTTTAAAAAAAAATTATCGCTCTAATCTATTAAATTAATCCAGGTTTAGAATTTTCATGCACTAATTATATTTTTTTCACTATTGCTTCCAATAATTAACTGAATGTATTATATCAATCATTTAATACTATTTGATCAAAATAAATAAATGTATAAAATTAACCAAGTTCACTAAATAATTTTTTTAAACGTGACACCTGTAGAAAAGAAAATACCCCATATAAAACACACATCTGTTTTGATCGTCTATAACAATTACTACTACTAGTGTCAGTTTTATTATTATTATTATTATTATTATTTCTTGACAATTCCTAATTTTATTTATATTTTTATCCTAACATTTTCAATATGAAACAGGAGACAAATAAGCTACGAAACTCGACACGATCAAATTGTGTGATGGCAAGGGATCAACTGGAAGTTCTGAATGCCTTGGACGTGGCCAAGACACAATGGTACCATTTCACAGCTATAGTTGTGGCCGGGATGGGCTTCCTCACTGATGCATATGATCTGTTTTGCGTATCTTTGGTTACCAAGCTCCTGGGTCGGATCTATTACCATGTGCCAGGCTCGCCAAAACCAGGCACATTACCACCAAACATTGCTTCGGCTATTAACGGTGTGGCTTTTGTCGGCACACTAGCTGGACAGTTGTTTTTCGGGTGGTTAGGTGACAAACTTGGCCGAAAAAAGGTATATGGTCTTACACTTGCGCTTATGTGCCTATGCTCTGTGGCTTCTGGTCTATCTTTCGGAAGTACTCCTGGCTCTGTCATGGCCACTCTATGCTTCTTTCGGTTTTGGCTTGGGTTTGGTGTTGGTGGTGATTACCCTTTGTCAGCCACGATCATGTCCGAGTATGCTAATAAAAAGACTAGGGGAGCATTCATTGCTGCAGTATTTGCAATGCAAGGTTTTGGTATTCTTGCCGGTGGTATTTTTGCCATCATAATAGCTGCTATATTTGATTCGAGGTATGTGCTCATAACATAGTTCCCTACATTTCCATTTTCATTCAGCAATAGGTTAAACAAAAATAAATAACTTTGTTTTACTTTTTATTATTATAGGTATCCATCGCCCGTATATGAAGTCAACCCAGTAGCATCTGTACCGCCCCAAGCTGACTTCGTTTGGAGAATCATAGTGATGGCAGGTGCCATACCTGCAGCTATGACATTCTATTCAAGGGCAAAGATGCCGGAGACCGCACGTTACACTGCATTAGTACAAAAGAATGCCGAAAAGGCGGCTAATGATATGGGGAAGGTATTGCAAAAAGAGTTTACCGGGGAACAAAATAAGGTAGACAATATAACGACGAAAACTAGTTGGGGATTGTGTTCTAAGGAGTTCTTACGCCGCCACGGACTACACCTTTTAGGAACCACATCCACTTGGTTCTTGCTGGACATAGCCTTCTACAGCCAAAACCTCTTCCAAAAAGACATTTTTAGCGCGGTTGGTTGGATCCCACCGGCTGAAACCATGAATGCGATCCATGAATGCTTCAAGATAGCACGAGCTCAGACCCTGATAGCCATCTTTAGCACGGTTCCAGGGTATTGGGCCACCGTGTTTCTGATTGACAGAATCGGGAGATTTACAATACAACTCATGGGTTTTGCTTTTATGACCATATTCATGTTTGCTCTAGCGATTAAATATGATTACTGGACTCACGATGACCATGTAATTGGGTTTGTGGTCTTGTATTCCCTAACCTTCTTTTTTGCAAACTTTGGTCCTAATGCCACGACATTTGTGGTACCCGCCGAGATCTTTCCAGCACGACTGAGGTCCACGTGTCATGGAATATCAGCTGCTGCAGGAAAGGCAGGGGCCATTGTTGGAGCATTCGGGTTCCTATACTTGGCCCAAAGCAAGGATCCAAGTAAGACTGATGAAGGCTACCCTCCAGGCATTGGTGTGAAGAACGCACTCCTTGTGTTAGCCGTTGTCAATGCACTTGGCTTTTTATTCACCTTTTGTGTACCCGAAGCAAAGGGAAAATCTTTGGAAGACATGTCACAGGAAAATGAAGAAGAGGATGTTGTCTAATTTCGAGGTCTCAAAACTCGAAACTCATCTTTTTTTAAGTATCGGTAGTGATAGTAGTAGTTGGTGTGTTACCTTAGTTTCTAGTGTTTCCTCTTCCATTGTTTGTTCTGTTTTCTAGGATTTCAGTTTCTTAGTTTCTAGTGTTTCCTTTTCCATTGTTTGTTCTGTTTTCTAGGATTTCAGTTTCTTTTTAGGTTTTAGCTTTTCAAGATCAGCACTCTTTTATTCGTTATGCCAAATTTTGATGATTTTGTTATGATATTTGCGAATTTAGCTTCTTTTAACAAATATTTATGATATATTTGTGCCACGGTCACGAATTGCCACAAGATCGAACCTTTTTTTTTGGAAAAAAGGAGAATGCTCAGTTCATAACTAGTGCTTTGACAGTCGCATTTAGAGTATATATTATAAGTAGGCAAACAAACAGCATATTACTATGACACCATTATAAGGATTAGCATTAGATAACAAAGTTGTGTTGATACGCAATTTCAAATTGTAAGTGGCCGGCTTCCAAGTATTTGCGGATAAATGAGGGAGGTAGATTAGAGAGTTCAAGATGGACAAAATAATGTATGACATAATGCAATAAGGAAGGTATAATCACAGAATTTGTTTTCTTCAATATTTTCAAAGAGTATGAGGACAGACTTTAAAAAAAATCCCGACAAGTTTAAAAACGTATGTGCTGCACGGGTTAATTAACTCAACTATTTTAAATTCTGTATATCTATATTCGAAAAGAGTTAAAATCACTTGTCCCATTTTTGTGTCCCATCTTGTGTCCTATTATCTTAATATCTTGACACATCACACTTCAAAGGATAAAAATGGCAATAATAAATAACAAAGTGTTTATGTGTCATCATCAGAAGTGATGGGACACAAGATGGGGACACGAAATGGGACAAATGATCTCCATTTGCCAAAAAAATAAAAGAAATCTTAAGCAAAAGATCTTGCGCATAAAGTTTTCCAAATTATTCTCTGTTTTTCTACATTAAAACAGAATTTAATTTGGCAAAAGAAAACTAATTTGAAAGAAATCAATGATGAACGATTAAAGCTGCCAAAGAAATAGTAGGAAAAGATGCTACAACAAAACATCAATTGAACGTCTGAACGATGACATTTTGTTTGAGATCTTATGCAGGGTGCCTTGTTAAGTTGTTATCACACTGTGATTCGGTGCAAAACCGTATCAAAGCGTTGATGTGACTACTATATATGACAGGCGTAGTTTGCCAAGGAAGGGTTTGCATTCGCCTTAATAATTATTTCGGTGCCTTCAATCCTTTTGATGTTACTCCTACTTTTTGTGGGATTTTGAGATCTATCGGACTGCCAACACTGATATTTCCAGGCAGATTACAAGAAAGTTATGGAAAATTGTTACTGTAAATGATTTTAGGCTATTGTTCGACTTGAATGAAAAATCTTCGGCTGAGAGCAGAGGAAGGCCGATTATCTGGAAGCTTGATATAAATTTCGAGTACGATGAACAACCTCAAAGATGGGAGCTAGTGCCGATACTCCACAGTAAGATCAAAGTGATGGGATCAATAGTAGCAGAATGTGGTACTAGCGATCGCACCTATCGAGTGCTAAAAGTAGATCCGAATAAGGAGTACTTTGTATATTTAATAACAAGGTTAGCAAAAGATAAACAACAGTTGGTTTTGTGCGATACTCAATCCAAGATCTTATTTCCATTGACAAACATTCATCGTCATCGATTTTTCTCTTCTTATAAACTCAATCTCCCATGGCCGATACCTATCCCCGAGTATTGGCAGAAGAAGCATAGATGACATTTTTCAAGGACAATAAGTTCAATTCACTTTTCAAAGATTGAATTCAACTAGTTACATGAAATATGGACAATTTTATGTCGTTTCCACGAAATTTTTTTAATTTCTAAGGTAAGCACTTCTGTAATTTTTTTTTTTTGGTTTGTTTAATGTTCTTTTTTGCAATGTTATCAAGCTCGTCTTTTTTTAAGTAATATTTATGTTTTAAGTGTTCTAAGTATACGCCATATACTATTATACTAGTTGAAAAGCCCGTACCTTGTAAAACAAGGTACAAGGGATAGTCAACTGACTCAACCTTAAATCAACCTATTCGATCACGTACTTATGTTGTTTAACTACAGTTTTAAAAATCAAAATAAACAAACAATCTCTATTCGACTATTCCCTGTCTCGAGACATTTCTACCTATGTCCTCATTACAATTCTCATCTTCGTAAGATTGTGAAGCAGTAAGATTGTAAGAAGCTTAAAAGTCACCCTTGGAATTGTACTCCTATTGTCTCTCATTTGTTTACCTTTTAAATTCTTCCGAATTCTTTATACATAATATTTTTAATCAAAGGAAAACAAACTGAAAGAGTACCAATTTAATTCTCATATGTAGGTGCAATTTAGACTATAGGCTCTTTAAGTTGGGATCCAATTCTTATACCTTAATCATAAAGGTTTATGCCATAATCCAAAAATATCAAAATCCATCTATTGTTGCATATCTTAATCAAGAACAAAGTTTAAACTCTAATCAATACTATCAATGTCTAGTCTAAGGCTCAAAGTCAAAGCACAACCCTGTCGATCCAGAAACGATGCAAGGCAATTCAACAAGCGTTCAACAAGACCACAAGTCACAACCCATGCCTAGGCCAAGTAAAAATACTACGGAGTACTACTCACTCGCATCGTTCAAAATCAAACAATTCACGATTTGGATAACCAACATGAAATTCACAAGGAGGGAAAGAGAAGTATTATTTCGATTGATGATCTTAAAGAGATGTAGCATAGATCAGACGAAAAATCCGCTTATCAAGCCTGAAATTCAATTCGTTCAAGGTAGCTGCCACTATCGTTCTTAGAAAGAATACTTTTATCATGGAAAAAAAAAATACGAAGAAGACGACCCCTACTGTTCCTATTTTTCTACCTAGCAACTGCCAAGTCTTTTGGAAAATAACCCCTTTGGAGCCGTTAGCCACATTGAACACAGTTATCGACCACCTTCCATGAAACTCAAACATAGTCAGTCGTCTACCACCCTTAAACACCTTCTTCGTCTACCAAACTCTAAACCGCCACTGCATGTGGTTGGGATAATTAAAGAACAGCGTGTTTTGTCAAAATCCATATTTATATATACTGTGAAGAGTCATATAGTAAGTTTCTAACTTAATACAGGAATATATTTTTGTTCATCATCCTAAAACGCAAACTTCACAAGAATTTCAATTTTCAATTGACTACGGAAAAAGGATGACGCTTGTGAATGCACTAAACAAGAAGATCGCTTTATTATCCTTCATCTAACAAATGAATTAAGAGCTTGACATATTCTCCCCACTAATCGAAAAAAGTAGATGTCCTCCAATTTCCCCCCCTTTGTTTAAACAAAATGGTGCAAGATATTAAACACTTGTTGTACAGAATTTTTTTTTCCTGCTTTACAACTCAAAAACTGACTAGTGAAATCAAATCTCACCTTAGTTCGGTAAGCCAACAAACAGTCTTACAGTCTGCTCGTCCTTCGCTTCGATGGCCCTCCGGGGAAAAGCTTCATTATCCATCCCAACACTCTCTCCACCACCTGATAGTATGCCAAAGTTCAATAACAGTGAAGAAAAATGGTAATAAATCAAAACAAATCATTCATTGTAGACACTAGAAAAGCCGAGATCATTGTATTTGCTCTACGTTTTAAGACTTGGTCTCGAAGATCTACCACAATATTAGTAGTTTAGTACATAGCTAGAAAGTTTCGATCTCCCCTGCTTTCTATTGGCTTAAAAGTACCTCAATTTTCAGAACTGACACTATGAGGATGATGAAATTTCCCAGTTAAAGGCACAACGCGAGTCATTGAAATTGAATGCAAAGAAGCAAAAATAATACTAATAAATAAAATCGCCGGACGACTCGGCCTCTAATAAATGCAAGTCATCCAAATCCGAGGCAAAACAAAACATATGATATGCTTTTCCATAAACTGCAGCTAAATGCTTGAAACAATCACCAACTGAAGTACTTTTCCGCATCTTACAATTTTGTTACCGACTTGGCCAAAATTGATACCCTCACAGGCTCACACCCTTTCTTCCCTTAATCCTTTCCTTTCTGATTTACTTTTTTATTCAGTTAAGCATTTTCTTTTGCAGTACGAAGACCAAAAAGTAACTAAAACATATTTCACCTACCAGTTTGTCTACCAAAGTAATTTAAGATGCTAAACTAGATGACGAGGAAAAAAAGTACCTCATCGCCTTCATCTGCATAAGCAATAGTCTCACGTGCAATACGAGATCCCGTGGGCTGTCTGGAAGGAGGATTATCACTAGCCATGCTTTGAGCAGTCAACAGCTCCAGTCTTTGAGTTTGAACCTCAAGTTTGCGGGATAACTCCTTGTTCATATCCTTCAAATTACAAACACATCATATTATTACACAACATAAATTGGTTACCAAGCGCTGCCTCCCCACCAAGAATCTATTCAGTTCTGCTATGTAGTTTCCTCATATGTGAGACAAACCAAATCATATGTATTCCTTAATTAATTTCATAGTCAATGGACTGGTCTCGCATGTAAGACCGTCTCATATAAGATTTATAAGTTCTTGTGTAAGTTTTAATACGGGTGATTTGGTGGAACATTTCAGTGATAAGAACGCAAACAAACTGAATTAAAGAGTCTGACTACCTTTAGTTTTGCAGATGTCGAGACTTCGCTTATTAAAGCTTGTGTCACCTCCTCTTTCTCCACCATTATCTGCAATCAGAATTTCTGCGAGTTAGAAGACAGACACTAAATCGCTAATATTTATCTATAGAGTGACAGAAGAGATGACCTACCTCAGATATTAGCGAATTTATATTCTGTATTACTTGCACCTGATCAGGAGGTATAATCGTAGACAATTCTTCAAAACTGGCAGATCTATTCTCTAAAAGAGATAACAAATTGTCTGTATTATCATGCGTCTGAATGTCGGATGAAGCTGGTTCTGAGGTGTTTTCTGAAGAACAGAACAAATCCATGAGTTCAATTATCTAGCATCAGTAATACAAATAAAACTATTAAAACACCAGTCTGATGATGATAAATGGTTTCTGAAAACCTAAACCTAAATAGGAATGGAAGCTACCAGTGTGAACACATCTACTGTAGGATAGGGAGCCAATAATATGCCTCAAACAGCAAACACTCATACTGGTAAGAGCTCTTGGGTAAAAGAAGAACTATTTAGGGTAGATCACAAGTACCAATTAACAAGGACAAACATACACTCCAAAATTATATAGTAGAAAGAATAGGATTGCAACAACTCAAGTGACATGAAAGATATTGTAGAAAAAATTCAATCCAGCCAACTTGTGAAAGCAAAATTTTCTGCTAGTGATAACCTAGACAACCCATTTTTTAATGATGCAATGATTTGTTGGTAAAACTACGAAAAGGGTTAAGTGGGAACCCAACTCATGCAAGGAGATCTCAGCCTGAGGCTAAATGGTCCCGAGTGTCTGACACATAATAAGTAAACCTCGAACATAAATTTCTGACCAATCAAGAAGCCTGTGGAAGACTCTCAAAACTATTCAATCCAATTGACAAACTGATAATCTGTTCATGGCCTGCAACCATTATTACTACTACTACTACTACTACTCCATCATTGATCATACCGCACAAATCTCAAGCTGTCATTTTGTCCCAACTTTCAGAGCTGAGAGCCATAAAACCATTACTTCTTTTTCACAACATTCAATGCTACCACCAATAATAACCTTCCCAACCTTCACCTTCTCAGCAAAATTAAGTCGTTATTATATCAGGTACAATATCACAATTAAATTCGGTGAGGCGGAGAGTGTATTAGTCTATCAGTAAGCAATCAAAGACTAACAAAAGAACCCAAGGGAAAGGAAGTATTCAGCAATCACTAAGATTTTTACCAATGAGCAACGACAGACACCTGAGTCGACAAAACTACAACATGCGAGGAAAAAGGGGAGAACCATTCACATACGCAAATCATTTGTAGAAGTGGATACATCTTTCTTGCTATGTGCCCTACTGAGATCCACTGAAGTTCCACTAGTAGAATTTTTGCGTAGTTTAGACTGCAGTAGTTTCTTCTCTGCATCAATGAAGCATTTTTTTTACACAACAATGGTGAAAGAAAAGGGATGAAATGTGATGTCAGAAGTTTAAGACTATCTTGTAATTCCGTCTACTATGCAAAAATAAATGTAAATCCCCAAATAGATACAGTAATTGCGTTAGCAGTCTTCTGCTGATCTAAGTGACAGATTTGTGCTTCTTACTTTCTTCTGCCTCAATATGAACTGTAAACTTTGTAATGATTATGTACCTTCCTGTAAAGCATCAATAGTCTGCTGCAAATCACGACGCTCTTTTTCTAAACTAGACATCTTTTTCCTGCATGATAATTCATAGTCTTAATCTTTGCATAAGAAGACCACACACTGATGAATAGTGAGGACAAAATAAAATCAAGTGCAATATGAACATAGTGAGAGACGTCAATGAATGAAAAAAGACGGCAACAAGACACTCCTGACTCCCACAGTTACAATACTGATTAGAAGAATGAGCAATCGACCAGTCACCAGGCAAAGATACCTACTTCTGCAGGACAAAGCAAGAGAAAGCCATGACCGCCATGTGAGGACAGAAATACCCCTCACCAAATACTATCAAGACCAACAAGCCGTTGAACTACTACAAAACCTATTCCACAGATCCACATAAGCATAACAGATGGTCAAGTTCCACAGGATATTATCAACTGCACCCGGCAGTGCCTATGAGAAATGAAACCCAGTACCTCAAACGAAATCCCAAAAACCACCACAACAGCCGCCACCGCAACCGTGCCGCTGCCACTGACAAGCACCACCGCAGAAGCAGCAGCACCAACAACACCAGCAACAGCAACACCTTATTTCATGTTAAAATATTAGTGTAACAGCACCCAGTGCCTATGAGAAATGACACCAAGTACCTCAAATGAAATCCCAAAAAGCACCACAATAGCCACCACCACCACCACAACCGTGTCGTCGCTGCCACTGGCGAGCACCACCGCAGAAGCAGCAGCACCACCAACACCACCAGCAACAACAACACTAACAGCAACAGCAACACCTTATTTCATGTTATAATATTACTGTAACAGCAGCAACAGCAGAACGAGAAACACTAAAATTACCAGCTTATCAAACTACCACTACGCAATTCATGACCTTTAAGCACAGGAGGCAGCCGTTTAGTGCAGAAATCTACCACAGTTACAATACTGATTAGATGTAGTTATGCTACATGCAACAGGGTAGCATTTTGAAGTAATATCACTGGCACTCGGAACAATATCAGAATCGAAAGGATGAAAACTTGAGGCTTGACAACGTTGAGATTCGAGATGGCATATCAAGAATTAAGAGGGAAAGGCGAGAGATAAGTTTTAAAAGCCTAAAACTCTGGGCAATTCATAATTGGAAAGAAAAATTGTTTCATATAAAATCAAGAAAACACTACCAACAATATTGAAGGGCTAGATTCCATACCATCAAGCCCCAATCAAAATTACTTCTAGACTTATATTATAGAGATTCATCGCCAAAAAGTAACTAAACGTTTACTAAATTGTGGCTCATTTCCCCCCACCCCGCCCCAAAATAAGCCTTCGAAGATACGGGAGACCAAAATGTAGAAGATTACCTCCGAACATAAACTTTTACGAGTAGTTCGTATGCGTTCTTCTCAATTGCATAGCATTAATATAGGCGTGCTTATAGCAATCGAAAAGATAACTTTAACAAGCTAATACAACTAAAAAGTAAAAAATAAAGTAAAAAGTGAATGTAACTAAACGTATTACACTACACAAAGTGCGACTTCTATTATTCTATAACTAAAAAGTAAAAAATTCATACTTGTAGGAAGTAATTTCAGCATTGGAGTTTTGCAATTCCCTCTCCAGCTTCAACTCATTAGATCTCAACCTTAGGGCCTACAGAACGATTTCAAAAGGCAAATTCAGTTCAGATGACACAGTAAAAAAAAAAATAGATTTACTTCAGACAGGTCTGGCTAGGGTATTATAGACAATGATATATTGGTCCAGCCAATATATGGGTAACTTAACTGATTGAACATACTTGTTTTGTAAGGCGTGGCATTACTTATACCTATGACCCTATGTTATAGTCTACAAGTAAAAACCGCCCCTACAACAAGTTTGCATTTAGGTGTCATTTTTCAGAGACATGAAGCAATAAAAATAAAAGCATCCTCCCTGGTCTGCCTACGACGGAACAGCCCCAACAGGGTCACATCACATGTACACAAGATATCCTTCATGAGACAATTAAGGGAGTCATTTTGCTTTATTCAAAGTCAATCATTGTGAATCTGAAAAAAGAATTCCTGTAGTTTATAAAATTCCCTAAAAAAGTTTTACTTCCCATATTTTTGGAAACCATCTCTTTTTATTTCAAAATCTCATAAAGTTTGTCATCTCCCTGACAAAAAAAATATATTTTAGCTGAGTTCGAAACGTGACGCCAGAATCTGTTATTAGACCCTAATCTTGGTTGTTGTGCTAGAAATGCCAACAGCCGCTCAAAATGCGGTCATTGTAAATTGTAATCTTAAAAACCTTGGTAAGTCCGATGTCAGTTGGTGAGAAACCAATATTTAATACTGTGAATAAATCATTTCTTGAGAGCATTCAAACACACGAATAAAAATAAATCTAAATAAATAATCTCACACTCGAATTTCGTGAGAGAAACTCTTAGAGCAATGGCAATAGTGGTTCTTATTCTTGGGGTCTTCAATAAGAACCCCAAATTATAAAGTTCCTCTATTGCAACTAAAAGTTGTTATTAAAATAAAGAACCAAGTTCTAAAATAAGAACTTAGTTTGTTATATATTGGAATTTGGGGACCAATAAATATGACTTTGAAAATTGTAAAAGACCAATTACATATAGTCTATTTTTAATCTAAGAACTTTATATAAATGTGATCTATTGTAAACAAAAGTTCTTAAACATTGAAATTACTAAAATATGCATGGCAAAAGAAGAACTTTATATAAAGTTCTTCTATTGCTATTGCTCTTAATATTGTAAACTGAGGCACACAAATCATCCTTGTTCCTCTTAAACAGTCATTCACTACTGTGGATTGATGCAAGGAGGTCTCACATAAAAAGGGCGGAATGGAGGCATTAAAAGATAAATCATCACCTTCTCTTCTAAGTTGATGACTTCAGAGGCCAATAGCTTTGCACGCTCATCAGCTGCATTACATTCAAGATGCGCGTTTGTAAATTCAGCCTTTATAGCCTCAAGCTCAACCTACTACACCAATACGACAGAATTATAAAAGCAGAGATAATTAATAGTAATCAACCTATTTAAGAAATTAGAAGATTCAACAGGGGTGAGCCCAAATCTATCAATGACAAATTTAGATAACACTCCAGCACAATTATCGGTTCACAGAAACATTAATTTCATATCTATGTCACAGTGCCTACAGCTTCATTCACATAACCACATGTACGAAAATTGTTATTATTACATCCAAAATCAATAATACTTACCGATCGGGCCTTGATTTCGTCCTGTAATCTTCCCATCTCAGCCTTTAGCTGGCTCACAAGGCTCGCCTGTAATTAGCTCCAAGAAGTTAGAACACGGAGACCAACATCAAGTTCGCAAAAGACATGCCCATAAATAAATATTATAAAAAGTTAATCGCAAGATTATTCGTCAGATAGTCAAGTAGACATTTGTCTAATACAACACCTTTATCGAATACATTTAAATCTGTACTAAATAAGAAGGAAATTGATAAAACATTGGTAGACTTTAATAGATGATGGATCGGCTTTTTCTCCGTCAAATGTACTGATGAGGGATCAGGGGAATTGAACGGAGCAAAAAAAAGAAACGAAGCGAGGCAACAGTTTAAACGCAAAAACCAAGAATCTAACTCCATCTATGTTAGAAAAGTTTCACTGGAGGATAGATAGAGGTTTACAGTTGTGTATCAGTCAAGCGACTCAAACGAGAGAGAATAAAAAATGCAATAATGTAACCAGACATTTACCGCAAGAGATGAAAGGGGACATGTAAAATTATCCCAGAGCAATGCTATGGCCCTTCACCTTCACTTTCCAATCTTCCCCTCTCACATAAATATAAGGGTTAATTGATGAGAATAATCCAAACTATGCCCCTCCTTCCTATATTAATCCATCCTATACTTTAACTCAAAATAATCCATAATATTTACCCCTTATTCTCGTAATGATCTCGAGTCATTATTAACCTGTTGCAACAGGTAAACAACCTGTTAACACTTCACCTTCCTCCTCACTACTCCTTCATTCTCCTCCACCATTAACACCAACATTTCCTCACCACTTCTTCATTCTCCATTAACACATAACACCCCTCTGGCGCCCCACCAGAAGCAACCACCAGACACTGACCTCCAAATTTCTGACCCACCACTATCACCACTGCCACCATAACCCCGTCAAGCTTAACCTTCAATTCTGGGTTGAAGCTTTAATTTAGGTTGAATAATAAACTCAATTTTTGAGTTCAAATCTGGGTTTTGGGTTAAAGCTTTAAATTAGGTTGAGTAATAAAATCTTCTTTAAAGTTAGGTTTCAAATCGATTTGTGTTTGTTGATAAACCCCCAAATTGATTTGGGTTTATTGTTGATGATTAAAATCTCCATAACAACAAACAAGAACAACAAGGTATCCCATTGCTGATTTTGTGTCCGTAACCCATCCCAGCACTCCTGCTTTTGCATTCTCTTCGTTTGTCTCCTCTCCCCAAAAGTGTGACAAAGTCTTATGGTGTACCATTTCTTTCAAGTTTTTGAAATTCCAAATCCAATCACAATAAATCAACCTCCCCATTATCCTATCACATCAATTCTTCTAAACCATTTCCAGCCCCCTCTTTTTCACAAGCTACACTACCCGTTTTTTTTAATTGCTACATGCTACATCCAGTACTTATTGGAAAATGGTGGCTAATAATTTGACAAATTACTTTAGAAGTTGAAGTCAATAAAAGGAGAAGAACAACAATGAATAAATTTAGAAGTTGTTAATTGGAGATGGTGACTGATTATTATGGAGGTGTACCCAGGAGGTGGTGATGGAAAAAAGTGGGTGAGGAGGAAGAAGATGGAAGGGTGTAATGAGTTTAGTTATTAGCTTTTCTTTTTTTATTGTGACTTGATCAATAGGTAGCCGGTCACCTAGTGCATTGTGAGAAAAATGAGCGCATAGTCCAGATTATTCTGAGTTAAAGTATAGTGTGGATTAATATGAGAAGGAGAGGTATAGTTTGGATTATTCTTATCAATTAACCCTAAATATAACTTAATACATATATGCTTACAACGATGACAAGTGAACGTGAGCAAACAAATGATCCGCCCTATTCTTTGGAATTACCTCACTTTCAAAATTCCTGTCACATAATTTCGAAAAGAATGGAGAATTTCCAAAGAATAGGAAGAAACATTATTTTATTTATGTGAGAGAAGAATGTTAGAGAATGATGGGGAGAAGGTCAATAAGGCAGCAAAACATCACATCTTTCCACCAAGTAAGTAGACTCAGGAGTACCGGTATAATACAAAAAAATTAGAAACTTGTTGATATTTGATAGGCCATAGTCAGTTGTCAATAGTACCAGCACAGCAAATGCTGCCACTATCTAAGCCCACCTGCACGAACGGAAGGTTAAGGAACTCCGGTCTAGAGGGTTTCTTTACGTAAAATAACTTTTAGTGGCATTGGGTATGTAAAGCTTCATAAAGATTTAAGCTTTTGAACTAACATATTTCTTGTAGCTGGGTGGCTTATAGTGAAAGCACCACTCGTGCTTGAACAATAACGGCTTACCTATTGTCTGATGTGCCTCTTTCCTGAGTTCTGAATATTTCTTTTCGACTATTTGACAAAACAAAAGAGTGGATACTCAAAAAAAATTTTGCGTATTTTAAGCTTGTCTAATTCTCATGAAAGCATTGCTGACAGGTGAGTGAGGAAGACTAGGTTTTCCTTGCATGTATATAGGCACTTTATGGAGAAGCTTTAGATAACTTCAGAACAACTATACCCACAAAAAAGAAATCACTCCACTTTGAGGGGTTTGAGGGAAAAAAAATACACAGTAAATTTGAAGTTCAATTCTGCCTATGGAAAAGCGATATCAACTCCAGTAAGATAACAGATAAAGTGAAGCAACAAACAGTCATTGTGTTAGGGACAAAGTTATCATTTTGATGAAAGGCTGAAAGTTGATACAAACGCTAATCAGATTTTCAGCAAGTGTGACCCACAAGGCCACAAGTATACACCAACTTGAAAACTCCAGCTAGCATCACGTGTCACAACTCACAAACACCCATTGATTAATAAGTTGTTGTCTTACAAGTTACAAGAGTAAGGATCCGCAATAGTTTTATTAGAAAAATCCTCCTATATACTAAGAGAATAAATATTCTCCACCATTTTTTTTCGTAGTTCTATTTTCCTGTCTTTTGTTACAAAGGTACACTACTAGCTCACTATCTCCTTTTGCAACTTCTCTAATTTTATTGTATAATCAAGTCATTACTTAAGGTTATTTGGTAAATGTAGTCGTACGACAACAACAACCCAATGCCTCAATGGCTCCCGCAAATTGCGGGGTAAGGGGGGTCGGATGTACGCAGCCTTACCCTTGTGTTAGCAACACAAAGAGGCTGTTTCCGAATGACCCAAGATGAAAATTACGTCAAGAACTGCATTGAAGGACCGCTACTTCACAAAAGAAAGAAGAGCAGCCACTTTAGTGAGCCATTTTGATTTATTCCATTGTAATCCATAACCAAAGAGTAATGAGTATTTGGCTCCATTGGAAATATGGAAAATTAATAATGAAGTAATAATTTATATAATTAGGTTTAGTTAAATATCAGTCTTATTTGGTGTGAAAACTATAAAATTTTCTCTCTTATACTGCTTAAGCATGTTACCAAGCTATAATATTTAACGTCTTTGTACATTATTATCTAAAAACAATTCAGATCTCAGCAGGAGTAGGGAGATCATGCAATGCTCAACAGAAGTAACACCAACCTGATGGTTATAGCTTTCTGTCAAAGACGAATTTTCGGCAGCTAAAGACTCTGCTAAAGATTTTGAAGCCTCCATTGAACGTTGCAAAGAGAACTTCTCCTGTGTCAGATCCTCTATGTGCTACAGATCATACCCAAAAAAAAAAAGTTAAAAAGAGAGGGTATAGGAAGCCTAAAAAAATAAGAAATTCTTATGACCAACAAAGATGCCGTTGAATGCAACATCATGTAATAGTAATACAGCATTACAGCCAAAAAGTCTTGTTTTTAAAAAATGGACAGCTTGTGCGGAACAAAGACGACTGATAGTTCAAAAATCTCTCAACATGGATTCAACTATAAAACAAACAAGAGTAGGTGTCTCAATAAATTTATTGAGAGACCAATTATAATTTGAAGTAAACATGGTACCAAAAGTCATAAAATAAGTATGTATAACATAAAATGGTGGTACTAATAGAAAAAGTTACTATCTAAGTTTAAATGGGTATGTTTTTGTATGATAAAAGGTACCAAATGAAAGAGTCATTTTAAGCCACCATTAACAATACAAGGGGCACAAAAGATACTAAAAAAGGGTACGGCGAAATGGTCTCTCAATAACAACTTATTGAGAGACAGTCTCTCCCAAGACTTTGTGAACAAATAAAAAAGAACCAGCATTAGACAGCTTGACCGGGATAACAAAGAAAAATGGCAAGCAGAAGTTAAAAAGTTAGTATCACACATCAAGTAAAATATGCACGGGAGGCAGTGTTACCTTATAAGTAAATTGTACAACCAAAAGATGTCACAAAAAATAGGGATGTACATCCTGTGTAAATTTTTTATCCGTAAGGAGTATTTTGACACAGCAATAAAGTCACTTTTCTGTATACAAATATACGAGATGATAATAAAGATTATTAAACCTAGTTTCAAAAAGAAAGAGATTTTAAGAAGGATAAAAACTTCTTGCTAGATACAGTGTGTGAAAGGTGTGTTCCTTGAGAGAGAGGGGGGGGGGGGGGGGGGGGGGCTAACTTTTTAGTTTCTTTTGCAGAATCCTCATCCACTAACCCGACCTGGACTTTAAGATTACCATACAAGTAATATGAGATAAGAGTCAAATTTAATCCCAGCTCCTAATCAGATACTCCCTCCATAATGAGATTTTCTACCCAATGTCCTTTTTGGGCTGTTAATGCTGTATTCTGCCCACTTCTTTTCTTTCCATATATAGAATGTTTTTTACCAAGTTGTGCTCAAAAACATTACAAGAAAGTTAACATTGTTAGGCTCAACTTAAGAACTATTAACTTGATTGAACATAACCATATATGGGGTTTAACCTTAAATCATTTACTCCCACTCTCTTCAAACTATCTGAGCTACCTGCTCTCTCCTCCCACCTGTCACCCTTACCACCTTTTCTCTCCTCGACATTACCTACAACACCTTCACCAATCTCCGCCAGCCGTAACCTACCATCCATTTGCAACCCCTCCCCTCTCCTCCCTCGATCTCTCTCCTATGAGCATCCCCCAACAACGTTACCATGGCCACAGCCACGACTCAGTCTGCCAAATCCATGCCCGATCTGCTCCCTTCAGCAGCAACCTCCACGCAATCTCCCCCTTCCAAACCTGAACTCCCTCCCCAATTTTCCCCCTCCAGACCTAACGCCTCTCCTTGATGTGCGGCTTTTTTTTTTTTTTACTTTTCTGAAGTTTTGGGGCCATATGCGTCCGACACAACACTCAAGGAAATGGGTATGGAGTCCTTACCCATACTTACTAATCTGGCACTTCCCTAGCAGAGAAGGTAAAAGTATTGAATGCCCAAAACAGAGGAGGCGGACAGGTATATGAAGCATATAATATGATTTTTGGCGATTATTAGCCGAAAATCTCAAATATATCTCTCCACTCCATTTTAAAACTCTAAATTTGTTTCATATTTTCAATTATTAACCTTTTAGAGTCATGTCTCTGTATTCATATGTATCCTCATTTTGATATAAATCAATGGAGTACCACACTTGGATATGTACCCATATCCCGATGCAAGTACCCGAGTCTAAGAAGTGGGAAGGATATTAGAATACGCAGGAAGTGCCTTTAGAACTTGCCAGGATGTGAACTGTTAAGCAGGCAAAATCACAAAGGTTCCGTCTACAGAGTGAAATCACTGACATGGAGGTTAAAAGCAGAAAAGAAACCAAAATACCTGCTCTAAAGCAGCAAAATCTTCATTCTGCCTGTGAGAATTGAACTGCAGCTTACTATCCATGCTGTTCTCTAAGATCTTTTGTCCCATAAACCCATTGCCAAAATAATCACTATTTTTATTTGCATACACTGGTGTTGGAAGAGGTTCAGGTGGAGAAAAAGTAGTGGTGTCGGGAAACCGTGATGGCGCTGCAAAATCATTGCTCAGAAGCTTGGAAGTTGTGAAACTTTCCTTTTCGACAAGAGGCTGGCCAGGTGCAGGAGAATCTTTACCAATTTTCAGAGAATCAAGGAATGAAGGGCGGGATCTTCTGAAATGTGTTTCGGCCGCAGCTGAAGAGTTTCCATGAACCGGACCACTTGAATTGAAATTCAAACCTTCTGCAAGCGGTTCAGATGCCTGTTGACTACCAAATTTCAAAGAGCTCTCGATTATATCACTAGGTCTTCTTTCATCAATATCAGAAGTTACATCGTTCTTCAACGCCAGTCTTTGCTGGTTATAACCAACCGCCAATGTAGATGCCTGAGATTTAATATTAGGCTGCATTGATTCTGCATAAAAGGAGATAGTGATGCAGAAACATCAGCTGAATCACTCGAACCCCAAGAAATTTTTTTAAAAATTACCCCTTAGCTGTGCCACAGTAGTAACAACGAAATTACCCCAAATGCCTCAAAGGCTTCAGCTTATGGCGGAGTATGCGGGATGAAATATGCAGCCTTACCATAAATTGAAAACATTGAGAAGTAGTTTCTGGAAGACCCATAATGAATTACGGCAACCAAGTGTAATAGTAATATTATACAGAAAACAAAGGCAATTAGCAAACAACTACTACACTAACCAGGTTCATCATGTCGTTGTAATAAGTTGGTCAAACGTCCAAAATTTTTGGCGTTGTCATTAGCGTTTGGGAGGATTAGAGAAGCGTTAGTGTCCATATCGCCTCCATAGAAATTAGAAGAGAAATTACTGTTACTACCATCTTGCAAACTACCATGCCTACCCAAAGATACTGCAACTTCATGCTTTCCATCGCCAACATCAGTCTCGAAGGAAGGAAATTTCGAAGTGTTTACATATACAGAACCTTTTTGGTACTCTAGATCTGGAGCATCATTCCCGTTTACCGCTTGTACAGGGAGAACCGAAAACAAATTAGATGAATTCCAATTACCACTTCCACTATTAACCTGTTCTTGTGAAACTGTTTCAGAACCACTATCATGAGTGAAACCATGATCTTTTTTAGTATCACCAGAACTATCTGTAATCGCATCTGTCATTGCATAGCCAAGACCTACAGAATTAAGTGGTGGTGGTGGAGGCGGTTCATGGTGAGACGTTTGTTTCTCAGCTGTTGTAGGATTAGAAGTACGTGGTTGACTTGTAGCTGCTGACTTTTTCGCTCCTTTTTTCTTTCTGAATTCTTCAAGCTGTAAATATATATATGCATATTACAGAAAGATAATCAATATATAAGTTCTTCAATTCAGATTCATTTTCGGTCACTAATTTACTTCATTACAATAGCGGATGCATTTACTCCAATCATAAACGCTACTGAACAAGCAAACTATCATGCCATTCAAGATAACAATGTGCATTATATTTAAATCTCGGTTTTGGTCACGGTCCCAGTTTCCGTGGTCATAGCCTAATCTCGCTAAATGCGGCCAGTAACACCTCGAAATGTGGTAAATTGCAGCCAAAGTAAGCTCCAAAACCTTGATAACTCAAAATGTCGTGCACAGATCGAGTCATCGAGGGCCAAAAAAAGGTAGCACATTGACAACAAAACCTCAACAATCAACACCAAAGATCCCGAAATTCGCCAAACACCATCTGAAATCCCAAAATTCGTCAAAAAGACGATCAAAGTTGCGGAAAACACACACATTGCAACATTGTTGAATCCCATAAAATGATACGGAGTAACAGCATAAACACAGCACAATTGGGGAAAAAGCATAACCTAAAACAAAAAATCAAAATGCAATCAACTAAAATCAAATTCAAACAATGACGAGGATTACCCGACGTCTGCCAGCTTCTCTAAGCTCCTCTTTTTTCGCGGTTTCCGACGAAACTTGAGCAGTCGCCATCTTCTCAATCAAACAACAACCCTAATTCAATAAATTCAAAAACTTTGCAAACTTGCCGAAACCCTAATCGATCCAATCAAAAAACACAAATACAATTGAGCTTCAAAAAAATGCAATTCGATCTCCCAAATAAACAATTGAAATCAAAATAAGAACAATCCGATCCCCCAATCAAACAAGATCGTGCGAATTAATTACCGACGGAGTGATCGAATTGCACGAAGAGCTTCAAAATCGCTCTTCTACACCATAAAATTGGGGGAAAATGACGGAATTTATTGATTGATTGATTATTATACGACCAATTAAATTGATGTTGTACCAACAACCTTGCACCAATTTTATATTTATATTTATTATATACGAGTATTATTGATGATATAATTATACAAGAATGTGAGATGAACCAAAAATTAATTATTGGTATTGTTATGATCTGTGGAAGAAGGTAAAAATTAGGGTGGAAGGAGGAGTAGAAGCGCCATAATTATTTGATTATGTCGGTAATTACCACCGTAACTGGTTGAGAATTTAATCTTTCTTCTTCAAAATGTGGGATTATTACCCAGGGACCAGGGTTATGGAACAGCTTGGACGTGTGTCTTCTCAATTTGGTATGTTATGTCATCATCTTTTATTGTTACATGACACTTCCCCTTCTCTAACCTTATTTGCATTTTTTTACTCAAAATTTACACAAATTTTGATTTTATTAAACGTGTATATCTGTCTTAATCTTAAAATTCATCAAATTTTATTAATAAAACAAAAGCAGAATGTATAGGGAAAAGCAACCGATCTAGAGAAATTTATTCTATTCTATATAAAAGTATAATAGAATAACCACTAATAACTCTATTGGACACGTGTCAACCTATGTTCAGGGGCGTTTTCAGTGGGGGTTCATGGGGTTCAATGAACCCCCACTGATTCTAAGATAAATATTTTAGGGAACAACAGAAAGTATGAGTGTGAAGGTGGTGCGATGGGTAGGAGTTGCTTGGCTATACCATTTATTGTGTGTTCAAAACCCATGTTTAACACTTTTTTGTTTTTAAAAAAGCCCAATTACAATAATAAATACCTAACTAGTTCTATTGCCCGTGAAATTCACGGGGCTATTATGAATTATGATCGATAGTATTTCAGACAGTTTGATTGTGATGCGTAGTCTTTTTGCTCTTGTATCAAAGATCGTAAAGCAACCCATCTAAATCTAGCCATTCGGAATCTGCATAGCTCTTTTAAGTGCATTAGATTGATAGATTAGTACACTATATAGAATTATAAATTATACATTAAGACCGTCTACTATTCGATCACTAAAAAAGTAACCTTTTATTGTAAAAAGTGACCATTTATAGTAAAAAAAATTGACCACTTATTGTTATTATAAAATGACCTAGATATTTTTAAAGTGATAACTTTTTAACATAAAATAATCAATATTTATCCCACGGTGGCACGCAATAACTACTAATTTATACTCCCTCCAATCCTTTATTTTCTTCCTCTTTAGTTTGGGTACAAGGATTAAGAAATGGATATTATATTGATAAAAAGTTGGGTGGGGTTTGGTGTTAGGAGAGATGGATGAATAATTAAGAGTTAAATAATGAATTGTGGGCCACAAATATTAAAGTAAGGAATAAAATATGATTAAAAGAGTTGGGTAGGGGTGTGATAATAGGAGAGAGGTATGAATAAAATAAGAGTAAAAAGTTACCAAAAATAGAAAAGGGAAGAAAACCTGAATAACCGTTTTAGGAAATAGGGAAGAATATGGTGAATTTGAGGAGTAAAAAGTTACCAAAAATAAAAAAGGGAAGAAAACCTGAATAACCGTTTTAGGAAATAGGGAAGAATATGGTGAATTGGAGGGAGTACATGTTTTAGGCTCCCATTAGATTTTGACTTGTGTCTTATTTCACTTATTTGGTTAGTGATTCAAATGCTATACTTTTAAATCTCTTGTGAGGGGCTTATGTGGTGGGTATGGTATAATGATTAATGAAGTGAGAATATGTATAATCTAGGTTGAATCAACAATAAGCTCGAGTCTCCCCAAATAATTGTGTTGTCCGCTTACTGTTGCTAAAACTTGTAATTTTGTGCACCTCGTTTTATTAATTCGTTAATGACCGACCCAGTTGTTTGCATGCAAGAACTATAAATACCTAAAACTAATTGACATGGCTCCAGTAAGACGGCGTAATTCTTTGTTGGCTTGCCCTATGTATTAGCGGTTACAAACTTACAATAGACCAAAACATGTGAAGGCCAATAATGGGCGCGAAATGTGGTTGCGGAGCCTGCGTTGGACCATTCTATTATAGTCAAAATGAAGACTAAATTAATTTCTATTAATAATCAATTAGAGTAAACATGATTCCACAAAAAATTACACCAATGTCAAGTTATCAACTTGCAAAACACTCCTAACTCCTAACATGACCTGATGACCACACACTAAATTTAGCCAAAAGCAGTCAGTATCCAATTCTATATCGAACATATAACCCCAGAACTCAATAGAAGCGTTAACAATCTCACCTTAGCCACTGGCAATAACGATGACTGGCCCTATGAGCTTACATAGCTCTTCATCATTCTAATGCAGAAACAGTACGGTACGGTATTCGACGATGGGAGAGAAGTAAACCGGAGATGCCAAGCCAAGACTCCTCCAGGTGACAACTTTACCCACTCAAAAATGTAGCCCCACTTTAGGAAACAGGGATTCCGACTTTTCGCTTCCCTTTACCATGCCTCTTCCTGCAATAGCCAGTTAACTTTGTTAAATTACATAGGATAAAACTTGTAGAAGATAAGGTACCTAGAGATCTAAAATAAAATTATTAATGAAAAATATGCAAGTGGAGCCAAATCAATAGCCTAAATATCCGTACTTGATACAAGATTACAAGTATATTACCAACCCGTCACTTACTTCTTCCCTAGAACTCTAGAAGGGGATAGGCATACCTTCAAAGTCGGAAAAATCATTAGTCAACGTATAAAGGGGGAATGGGAAAACAATAAGTGGATAAATTGCAAAAACATTAATCTTGCAATATACATATAAGATATTAAAGCTGCAATTGTATATGTGAAACCTGAAAAAATATGGGTTAAGAAACGGCAGTAGAAGTTTAGAAATGGCAGTACTAAATACAACACATTTTATCTACGACTAAATAAATTACCCAAAATTTAAAAATAAAAATAAAAAATAGTACTCTTACAAAGAAACCCCCTAAAATAACAACTTGAAAATTATCTTTCAACATCGGAAGGCCAAGAATAAAGAAGTTTGTAGTCGTGTTACCGTGTATCATGATGATGGAGCCGACGGGGGCGATGATGGGGTGGTTTGTTGCTTAATCATAGTCTCATAGACGCTTCATATTTAAAGGGCTAAATAAATATAGTAAGGAAAAAAAATAAATATATCTTAATTAATGGCAAACCTTTTCAATTTATCAAATGGATGGAAGAGCACTATGCTGCTATGCATGAAAGAAAATGAAGAGACGAAGACATCTTAATGAACATTCAATTTATGCATAAGATCCTTATACGGGGCGACAATTATGGTGGAAGATGAACGGCTGGGTTGGTACGTAATTAGATAATGACGATTTAATTCATCTCTGGGACTTAATTATGGGATAATGAATTGCATCATTGAATTTGAGTTGCCGGTTTTGTGCGTTTACAGAGGTATAGGACAGAACAACAGTCACCTGACTTAGTTACTAACTAACGTAAGTTAATAGATACGGCCGGTATAAATCGGAAATGATAGGTGGCATAAGCTTAAGGAGTGCCACGTGTCACTTCAAAGGATACTCAAGATGCTTTTTATATTATTATATAGATTAATTGGCTACAATTTACAAGTACCTTGGTAATAGTTGGTATAACTTGCAACATTAATAAGTCTAATTAGGAGCGACCTATAAATTAAGGGTAATGATAAATACAACTCATTGGGGCATTGGGTATTTGGATTGTATTTAAGAAACCAAAAGAGGAAATAAAGTCTTAATATATGTATTAATTGTATTGGTTAATGTGTAATGTAGTTCCTAATTCCCAAATTAATACCCAAATTAGAAGGTATTTAATGCTTAAATGCAACCCACTCGGTTGTATTTAGCATTACCCATAAATTAATATACGGGGTAGCGAATTTTGTAAAAACCTTGAAGAGTAGGTGAATATGAATTTTTTTAACAATCACAATCTTTAATGTGAAAAGACGAATCGTCTTTACGCTTATTGCTTTGAGGTTGCTGACTGCGCTTGAGCCTTAAGGGTAGTTTAGCACTTCTAATGTCCGTCTATTTTTATGTGAATAATTCACATCCATTGACTGTTACTAAGCTAACAAATTAAAAGTGGTACAACTTGTAATTGATATCAAACAAAATATATTCGCTCCATCTCAATCATTTTTTTTACCATCATATCATATACTCCTTCTGATTTTATATTTTCTTCCCTTTGTTGGGAGGGAATGAATTAAGAAAGATAGCAAATTTACCCATTTGCCCCCTATTACCCCCACCTAGTCTTTCACATATTAGTAGATCATCACCTTAATTAAGCCACAAACACCACCATCCAACCACCATCCGACAGCCACCCTACACAACCCTCATCGTTGCCTCCATGCGCCGCCGACTGTCACTGTAGTGGTGGTTTCTCTTTTGCAGCGAAATTATCGCATCAACAAACCTTGCAGAAATCAAAGATTCACAATATTTTCCCCAATAATCATTCACAATCATGATAAAATCACATACTTCTTCTCTTTTACAAAGTGCAAGCGCACATAATAATCAGATCAATTTCGTAATCAAGAACCCTAAATTATTGACATAATGTCACAAATACATTATCAAGAACAAATAATCAACGCAATCGATGAAGACGGAGAGCAAATTAGGGTTAAGGACCGAGAACAGGAGGCGAAAATATAGAAAAGATGAAGAGTCGAAGGGAGTGACGGAATAAAGAATGAGGTTGATGTCCACCATTGTTGCGAGTTTGATAAAAATGGTTGACGACGTTGGCGAGGACAATAGAGGGGCGGTGACAATGTTGATGGTGGGGCGGTGATAGTGGCATCGACGATGTTGATGGTGGGGCGGTGTAACACCCCAACTATCCGGCCAGGATAATTGGAGCGTTACCATCTCGGTTTCCCGAGGTAGTGTTTCAAAACTTAAATAAAAGAACATTTTATAAATAAATATAATGTTTAGTGAATTACTACATAAAGGTAAACAAATGAATAAAAATATAACTCATGGCTACTATGCTCATCTAACTAGCTACACTCGTCTCGTGACTCATCAAGCTCGTCCCGTCTCCCGCGTACTATCCAAACAATCTGTACCTAACCTACTCCTCATATTACCAAAGGATATCATATGGATCGACACAAGCCACCCCAAAAGAGATAGGTGACAAATAAACAGACACAACAAACGTCAGTTTCAATAAACAAATAAAGTGCGACACGACTCAAGTGTGTGAATGTGCAACATGACTACTAATATGAATAAACCACTATCAACAACCACCACCACGGTATCGGAACACGCCTAGACATACCGACAACCACTCTGGTACCGGGACACGCCCAGACATATCGATAATCACAAACAGGTACCGGGATACGCCCAGACGTACCGATAACCACAAACAGGTACCGGGACGTACACGCCCAGACATACCAGGTCTAGAAGCTAACCGGATCCCCTGCCAGACGTTGTGTCTCAACCACACGAGTCCCTCCGTAACTCAAGCCATTAATGTGCACATCCCTCTTGGAGTGGGAAGCTCCAAGAGGCGACTTAAGCGCAAGACAGCCTCCCAACCGTCTTACGTTTCCTCAATAACCAAGTAACACCACCAATGATCTCCAACACAACACAACAATGACCACACATGGAAAATGCAACACAATACTAATTATATGACTCATCATGAACTCAATCCTAACATATCATGGATAAAACTTCCTCAAAGACCAACATGTTATCCCAATCGACTCGTACATAAAAATGATGATGCAAGACACACAAATATGCACACAAAAATATTGAAACCGAGTAGGATAAACCTACCTTTTAGCATACTCCATAAGCTAATCCAAGACAACAAGAATCCATCTCATAAAATCGTCTCACTCTACAATAATCACATAACAACTATCATAATACATCCTAATCCATTATAAATTATAAAACCCCTTATTATTACCCTCTAATTACCCATAAACACATACTAATTGCTAATTAATCAACCCAATTGAAAACCCCCAAAAGTTAGGGTTCATAAGACTAGAAAAGGGTAGATCTTAACTTACAAATCAAGAGAAAAGAAGGAGGAAGGTGAGCAATCCACTAAACCAAGCTTGAATCTCCTAATATTGTGTTTGTGAGGGTTTTAGAGAGAAGGGAGAGAGTTTGGAGAGATAAGGAGGAAGGTGAAAATGATTTTAGGGTTAGGGGAGAGGGATTAAATCCCGTGTTCTGAAAACAGCGGCACTCGATCCACTCGGTCGAGTGTCACTCACTCGGTCGAGTGTTGCTCACTCGGTCGAGTGCCGGTCCACTCGGTCGAGTGCGACACAATGCTCAACAATGACCAGTTTTTGTAAAACAGTCATATCTCACTCGTTTTTTTGTCATTCTGGGCGTGTGACCTACCGTTGGAATCGTAAGAGAACAAGCTATCACCTCCAATTGGAATCACATCAATAGCATGTATAGATCTCAAGTTATGACAGTTTTAAGACGACTTAGAGATAATTTATGTCCAAATAAGCAAATAGGGGAGAAAACATGAATAACTCAATAAGGAAATAGGGAAGAAAATAGAGGATTTGAGGGAGTATTATATTAAAGCAACAACCATCAACCTAACAGTCCGCCACGTGTCATAAGCATCATATCATATATTATATTAAAGCAACAACCATCATATCATCATATATTATATTAAAGCAACAATCATCAACCTAACAGTCTGCCACTTGTCATAAGCATACAAAATTGCCACGTGTCATCTTGCCATAATCATAAAAAGTTGTTTAAAAAAACCCGGTAATTTTGTCAGTTATTAATTCTTCATAATTTGTTATAAAGTGATATCATTTTAATACCGAAATATTCTACTGGAAAATTCTACCGAATAGTAAATATTCTATATGTAACAACCGAATAATATACGATATCAAATTTCTGTGATCTAAGCCTATTATAATTGAGTTATTTAAGGGAATATCATAAATCAGTATAATTATTTACCCATGATTTTAGGAAATGATAATTTTAACTGAATAGGAAATATTCCATGATTCATAATCACGATCTTAGCTTAATTAAGTTATTTAAGGAAAAAATTATAAATTAAGCGTATGATTATCAAATCATATACGGAGTATTAAATATCAATTCAATATCAATGTAATTTCCAGTATATTGCATTGAATTGATATTACCTCCAAAAAAATCACCCAGATCAAGTTCAACTTATATCCAAAAATAATTCCTCTCCAAAAATATCGTACATATCATGTAAAAATACCGAAATTATCTCGAAAATCTCCCCCAAAATTGATTTACAAGTGAAAAGTATATTTCTATTCAATAAAATAATCAAATCATATATGATATATGATTTTGAAAAAAATATATATTTTTTTACAGTATTTTAATAAACCTAAAACCATATCATATCATATCATATCACATCATCATACATCATCATATTTATATAAATATATATAAAAGAGAGTTTTTTCGAGCGATTCTAGAGCGTCCACATCATCAAAAATTAATTTAGGAAAGTTTCATAAATAATATTTTCCACATAAAAAATAAAGTGGAGAATCTTTTAATTATTATAATATCTATATTTCCTATTTTATATTCATAAGAAGTTTCTAATTTTTATATAAAAATTTTGACATTTCATCTGACAAAAAAATGTTGTTATAAAAATTATGAAAATAATATAATTAGATTTGTGGTAAAAAATGCTTTCATTAGAGTATAAATTTCATATGATTTGCACATACGAGTATTAAAGATGGTGTACTTCTTTTAATATGTTATATGTCCCACATTGAAAAACAATGTTAGTGTGGTGATTATAATACGTATAAATTATATAATTGTCCTAAATCGAAAGATTAACATAAGGTGGGTGATCCTATGATTATAAATAGGAGTCATCATTGGAACCTATATATCAACCAAAAACCTTTTGAGTCTTTAAGTATTGTTTTGGAGAGCTCTTAAGAGTTTATATCATTATCTTCACAGTATGATATACACATATATTTTTTCTATATTATGTATTATATTCAAGTGATGTTTTTAATCTTTATATAAAAACTTATACATCTCATTTGCCAAAAAAGTATTATAAAAAAACGCGCGAATATTAATAAATAGTACTCCCTCCATTCAAGACCAAATACAACATTTTCATTTACACACTTGCCAAGACACAAATTACAACGTAAATATCTTTAAGTTTACATTATAAAAAATTTAAAGTTTGATATTCTCATTGTACTTTATAGGTGAATCAAATAAGATCCCACATGACCATATTTTGTCTTACATATTGCAAGGAATCGTAAAGATTCTATTTGTTCATGAATAGTGTAAAAAAAGGAATGTTGTATTTGGTCTTGAATCGAGGGAGTATAGTATTTGCTCATTAATATTAACCTGGGTTAGATGTCGAATTATGTGCGAAAAAGATGGTGTATTTCTAAGTATTTTATTTGTCCCACATTGAAAAATATGTTGGTGTGGTGAATATATTACGTATAAATAATAGAATTGTCCCACATCGAAAGTTTAGCATAAGGTGGGTGATCATATGATTATAAATAGAAGGCATCCTTAGAACCCAAATACCAACCCAAAACCTTCTGAGTCTCTTAAGCATTGTCTTGGAGAGCTCTTAAGAGTTTATATCATTACCTCCACGATATGATATATATATTTTTTATATTATGTCCAAGTGATGTTTATAGTTTTTATATAAAAACTTATACATCTCATTTAGCAAAAAAGTATCATAAATTTTTTTTTGAAAAATTATATAATTAGATTCGTGGTAAATAAATGCTAGCATTAGAATATAGTATCATATTATTTGCACATATTTTAATTATGATAAGAAGTTAAAAAAATGTACTATACGAATATTAATAAATAGTACTCCTATAGTATTTGCTTATTATTATTAAACTGGGTTAGATGTCGAATTAGGTGTGAAAAAGATGGTGTATTTCTAAGTATATTGTTTGTTCCACATTGAAAAATAGTGTAGGTGTGGTAAATATACTACATATAAATAGTTGAATTGTCTCACATTAGAAGATTATCATGAGGTGAGGTATCACATGATTATAAATATGAGTCATAACTTAGGGGTATCAACCCAAAATCTTTTGAATCGTTTAAAAATTATCTTAGAGAGTTCTTATAAGAGTTTATATTAACGGCAAACCTTAGTTACAACAATATCATACAAATATTAATCAAGTAGATATTTATAAAAGCGATTATATATTATTATATTAGTGATATTATAATGTTTATTTTAAGACAATCGATAGTATAATAACATTATTTAAGACAAAGTCATAATTAAAAAATAAAATGGGCGCTAAATATACATAAATTTGTTTGTGTCATATAATGATAATCTCTGCACTAAAATAGAAAATTTATGAATTATAATACAATCAAGTGTTGCATAAAAAGATCTTGAATCTACAAACAAATCAATAATGAGCTTTTTTACTTTGATAAATAGTAGAATTAAATCTTTTTAACTTTCAAATATAGGTAATTATTATGCCTCATTACATTTGAGTAACTAAAATACATCATAATTTTTAACCATTAATCAAAATCGCACCAGAAAAAGAAAATATTTTGCATTTGTTTATACATTCTATTGCTCCCTCAATTACATCTTAAAAGTCGTGTTAGGAAAAAAAATGTAATTTAAATCATATCATTTGTATATATTTTAATTATGACAAAAAATGGAAAAAAACGTACGAATATAAATAGATAGTATAATATTTTCTCATTATTAAATCGGGTTGGATATCTAAATAGGTGCAAACAAGATGGTGTACTTTTTCGTGTGTTATTTGTCCCACATTGAAAAATAATGTAGGTGTGGTAAATATACTACATATAAATAGTTGAATTGTCCCACATCAGAAAATTATCATAAGGTGGGGTGATCTTAAAAATTAATTTAGGAAAGTATTATAAATAATATTTTTTTATGTAAAAAATAAAGTGGAGAATCTTTTAATTATTATAAAATTTATTTCCTATATTAGAGCATCCGCAAAGGTGAGACTCCCCATATTTTCTCTTTCCTTTTCTTATTCGTCCACCTCATTTTCCACTAACTTTTCCATTTACCCTCCCCATTTCATAACTACATCTATGAAATAATGGGGTTCCCCAACAAATATTTATATTTAATAATGGACATGGATGATTAGAATTTGTTAAATAAATCGATTATTAAGATTTTAATTAACAATTTTAATTAGTAAATTACATTGTTAATTAATTTATTATTGTTAAGTATTTTTTTATTTTTAAGTAATTGAGTTAATAAGTTGATTAATTCCGAAAATAAGACAAGAAAGATAATTTTTTAAACTTGAATTTAAACACGAGAAAGATAAAACAAACACACTAAATAGATTTGAAGTTACAAACACAATGTTGATTAAGTAAGTCGTTATTTCAATTGTTTTACGATCTCCTACAATGTTGCCATATGTGTTGAACCAAGTCTGTCTGCAATGTGTTGTGAACATCTCTATCCCACGCTATAGCCCTTCTCTGCATATACGATTGCAAACTTAAGTTATTGTAGCGACCCGGTTGTACGGTAAATGACTACGTTCTACCCCCATTAGACGATTCACCAATATGCTCAACATTTACTTGCTCAAATTCCGTTGTATCTTGATAATTTTGGTATGTATCTCGCTCGTCCTCCACAATCATATTATGGAGAATAATACAAGTTAGCATTATTTCCCATAATAGATTTTCATTCTTTATTAGAGACGCCCTTTGTATTATTGCGAAACGTGCTTGTAAAACACCAAAAGCACGTTCGACGTCTTTTCTAACCGACTCTTGACGTTTAGTGAACAACTCGTCTTCCTCGGATAATGGGAGTCGAATAGCAGGCATAAACACAGCCCATTTAGGATATATCCCATCTGTGAGGTAATATCCCATATTGTATGTATGGCCATTTACATTATATGTAACCTCGAGAGCCTTGCCTTGATAGATATTATCAAATACAGGAGAGCGATTCAACACATTAATGTCATTGCAGGCTCCAGGCGTTCCGAAAAACGCATGCCAAATCCACAAGTCACCCGAGGCTACCACTTCTAAGATTACCGTCGCCGACTTATTTCTTCCTTGGGTATGTGAATAATTTAAGAAACAAGATAATTTAGAGTGGATGATTGTTTGGTATTTGTATACTGCATATGTAGCCAAGCTAAGTGCAAACGGCTATTTTGAAACTTCCAACGACTACTTTTTTCTAATTAAGCTAAGTGCAAACTACTACTTTTTTCTAATTAAGCTAAGTGCAAACTGCTACTTTTTTCTAATTAATCTACTGCAATCAGCCATGTGCAAGAATCAAGTACATATTGGCCAACTTTTTTCATTTGGGAAGCTCCTCCAAAAATAGAGGAACCCCAAATGTTGGGGAGCTTAGTGCAATAAGGAGGAGCCTCATATGAGGAAAGAGAGTGTATATGGGGAGGTCCGTTTCCACCTTTGCGGATGCTCTTATATTCAAGTGATGTTTCTAATTTTTATATAAAAAATTTTACATTTCATTTGGCAAAAAAATATCATTAAGAAAATTATGAAAATAACATAATTTAATTCGTGGTAAAAATGATATCATTAGCGTATAGATTTCATATAATTTGTACATATATAAAATTGTGTACTTCTTAGTATGTTATATGTCATTATGTCCCACATTGAAAAATAATGTAGGATTATATAAAAATAATAGAATTGTCTCACATCGAAAGATTAACATAAGATGTATTGGTCTTATGATTATAAATATGAGGCATCCTTGGAACTTAGGTATCAACCTAACATCTTTTGCGTCTCTTAAATGAGATGTTTTGACTTTTGATCATATATAAATAAATGATTAGACATAAGATGTAAATATTAAGACCTTATAACCAATTTTTTAAAACTAAGTTAATTACCCCGTTGCAACGCACGGGCATCCAAACTAGTATTATATTAAAGTTGAAGTCATTGCCACGTGTAATTTAGCAATACAATTCAACATATTCGTTTAAACAATTAGCGTTATCGATATCTCCGTAACAGCCATATAATTCGGATGCATTACCATAAAAGCGCAATAATATATGTTAACTTAAGAAAACTATTAACCAATACTTTCGAATTCAAAAGATTTCCCAAGATGATGAGAAACTTGCCTATTATGCGGATTCAAACTAGCAAGGCAAGTTGAAATCAGTCACCACAAAATCAGCGTGTAAAACAGAAAACGATTTTTCTGTAGCAATATCTACCAAATTTTATGCTATGTTTCGGTATTTACTGTAATACTCTGTATTTTAGTTGGAGTACTCGGTCGAGTACTTGTTTGATACTCGGTCGAGTGTGTGTCACTCGGCCGAGTGCACTTGATCGAATAAACTGGTTCAGCGGGTTTGACGGTTTATATTCTGTTTTGATCAATGGTTTTGTTAATAACGCTTAAGTCATTTCTATTTTCATTTAGCATTTCTAAACTCATTTTTAAACCTAGAGAGACGGAGAGATAGAAGAGATTGGCTAGCCTTTCAATTGATTGGAGATTTCTCCCCTATTTAAACCTTATTCGATTCCCTTAATTGTAAGTCGATTTCATTCAGTTGTTTATGATGTTTTAAAGTCGTCTTCTTCGAATAGTTTGAAAAGAGAGTCATGTTTATTTGAAGTCTAGTTTATGCACATCAAATTTCGTAGCCCAATTCCTTATGGTTTGTTCTAGGTGATTTATTTATCAACATATCCACTACTACAGATACAGGCTATAACAACGGGTAAAAACCGTTGTAAAAACAAAAAGCGGACGTTGTTAAAGCGGCCGTTGTAAAAGGTATTTACAACGGTTAGGTTATTTACGTAAACCGTTGTCGAAAGTATTCACCACGGTTAAAAGCCGTTGTTGTTGCGTGTAAGCCGTTGTGGAAAGTGTTTCAAAAATTTGGTGGGAATAATATAACAACGGTTGTCATATGTATAACCGTTGTTGTAACTTTCCCTCCAAAATTGTTAAGACATTTAACAATGGGTATATGCTACATACCCGTTGTTGAAATTTGTAGTAACAACGGTTCTTTGTTTAAAACCCGTTGTTGTAACTTTCCCTCCAAAATTGTGAAGACTTATAACAACGGTTCTTCGTTTAAAACCCGTTGTTGTAACTTTCCCTCCAAAGTTGTGAAGACCTTTAACAACGGTTCTTCGTTTAAAACTTGTTGTTGAATATTATGCGCGGTATTTGTCAAAGGAGTTCACAACGTTTTTTTGTTTAGTAACCGTTGTGAAAGGTATTCACAACGGTTTTTTTTGTAACCGTTTTTATTACGAACTTCTAATGTTTTTAAAAATTAAATTTGTTTCATGCCATTCAAAAACCTGCACATATCAACAACACCATATACCAGCACCAGCATAAATCACAGCTGGGTTCATCAGAACTCAATAGATTCAATTCAACCACAACAGCAGCATCATATATGTAACACCCCGTATTTTATTAAGATGGATACAATTCTTTTAATTGCTATTTTGAATTTAATTACATCATTTAACGATTTATATATATGCTTAGCTAATTAATTAATTTCATCATAATTCGATACGTTAATTTTAATAATCATTAATAAGTTTATTTAAAGTTAGTTCGAGTTTATTGAAATTAGTTCGAGTTTATTTATTTAATAATTTCCGTTTCTTTACGAGTCCTTATGAAAGTTGTTTTAAGTGAACCCGAGATGGATTTTGGGAACAAAACCGTCCAATTAGCTATTTTGAGCTTATTTCACTAAATTAGCAATTTTTATTAATATCCGTTAGTTTTGTAAAAATCGCTAATAATTCCGATTTAAGCTGATATTGTATTATTTACGTTAACTAGCTGAGTTTATTTTATTTTCACTCATTAAATTTATTTATTATTGATTCCGTTTTATTACTGAAACTTTTACTTAAATCGGTTAAATTTAACTCAAACGGTTTTAATAACGATCGAAGTTTCTTAACGACGAAGAAACGTACGTATAATAAATAGCAGGCTAGCAAAGTCTTGTCTCATTTATAAACAACGACGCCTTCTTTCCTTCTTCTTCCTTCTTTTTCCTTCCTTTTCGTACCTTTCTTTGAATTTTGATCTGTTAATCGACGTTGGTGCTTCGTTCCTTATCCGTTTTCAACTATTTTTGTTCCATAGCGCTCCTTTCGTCGTTCTCGTCAATCCGTTGTAAGTAAAATTCATTTTCGTTATGTATTTTTACAAACCCATTTATATTTTCACTTTATTTATTATAAGACGGTTGTATGTACTAAAATAGACGGTGCAGTAGAAGATTTGTTAGTATGTTTTATAGTTGAGACGGTGTATAATAATATATAGGGATCCTTATGGATGTTAATTAGTCAGTTGTATAGTTGAGACGGTGTATACTGATATGTGGAGATGATTGAGACGGTGTATACTGACCTCTAGGGATCATTTGGGATGCTAGCTAGTAAGTGGTATATTTAAGACGGTGTATGCTGACATGTATGGATTGTTTTGGGTGCTAATTGTTGTCTTTTATATTTGAGACGGTGTATAATGACATGTAGGGTTTGTTTTGGGGCAGTTTGGGATGGATAAATGGTGCCTTTCGGACTGTTTTTAGGGTGTAAGAGTGACCGATGTTGGACGGTTTCTGTGTATTTTTGGGACCGCTATAATGTGTTGAGTAGGCTGTTTCGTGGGGTGGTGAGGGACTATTTTAGGACTGTTTTGAGGTCTCTTTGTGCAGGTTTTTCAGAGTTGTTCATGGATTGTGGTGGGGTTGTTTTGGGATGTTCTGTTGCAAGGTTTTGGGACTATTTTAACGTGATTGAGTGGGCTGATTTTAGAACAGTCAAGCATGGGTTTTAGTGGTGAGATGGGTAGTTGTTTAGGTGGAGTGTTGGAAACAAATGTGGCCTGGTCGTAGCTTAGCAAAGGTGGGCCTTTGCCGTGCCTAGGCAAAGGGCCTAGCTAAGTCACGAGTTTGAGGCCATGCGTAGTTGGTGGTTAGGCCGAGTTTGAGGTTGTCATAATAACTTTTGAGCCGTGTCCATAAATTGTTTTGACGCTAGTTTGGTTTATTTAAAATATAATTAAATTAATTTCCGTCTCATATTTTATATAAAGATAATTCGTTAATATCGTCCTTTCACATAATTATTTTAGGTGGCTCATATGTGGTTGAAGATGAAGAGTAATTTTGGGTTTTAGAAGCTTTCTCAAGTTTATTGCTTGTCTCTTTGCTAGCTTAAGGTAACTATTCCGAGTTACTCGACGAATTAATGTCACATAAATAGTTAATGTGTGCCTGTTGTTTGTTAAGTGTTTAGGTGATTGATAATGTTTTACTTTCATTTTTCACATGATAGAAATTGGAAATAGCATGAGAATAATATAGCGATAAAATTTGTAATTTGGGCCAAAGTAGGCCAAGACTACGAGTGAGCAGTTGACCGAACGAGTTTGGTCAAGCTAGGTTTAAACCAGTCAGCCTCGATTTGACCGATGACCCGTCGCGGGACTCGGGTCGAGGGTTTGTCTTTGAGGTGAGATTGGTTGTTATTGGAAATTTCATGTTATGTCTTGATAATTGTAATTATCATTTCACATGTTGGTTGTTGGATGAATTGGCTGCCTTATACTTCAGTCTTGTTGCCTCTTTGCCATTTTAGTTTGTTCTCATGAATTATGAAATTAACGGTTAGCTGGAGTTTGGATTATTATTGATATTGAGGATATTGTTGGATTGTTCTGCTGAATAGACATTTATATAGCCTTTCACATGATAGAATGTTAGCATTTATGTTGGTAAGTTGGACTCTTTGCCTCTTATGGTTAAGTGGGTGTCTTACTTGTCTTGTGTGGTGTGGGCTAAAGTATTCAAGTCAGGGACTAGCTGGGACTAGGTCCTAGGTGAGTGTTTCGGCCTTCATCATAGATAGGTCTTTATAGTCTTTGACGAGTATATGTTCACTGCTTGATAGCCTTTGTGTTCCTGACTAGTGGATTTATATCCAAGTTGGGGCATGACCTCAGTTACTTATTTTGATAGTAAGTGGTCAGCTTAAGTACTAGCCAACCCTTCGGTGGTGTCCTTAGGGTATTCACTTCACTTTGTTTTAAAAAAAGTTGTGGGTCTTGGGTGCGGTGGTGTGTATCCGCATGTCTAGGTCTCCATGTGATTTTAGGCTAGGGTTGTGTTGTGTCTTGGCCATGTTTTATTAATATTAACCGCTGAGCCAAGATACCGGTTCGATTACCTTCCCTACCTCGTGGTATAGACTCGAGTTATAGAGTGACTATTGACGGTGCTAAGAACTTATGCCTGTCTTTGATATATTGCCCTTTCTTGTATGGTGATTCTATGAATCATAGAAGGTGAGATGCAAGCCGGCTATGGTTGATAGAGTTTGGATTCCTGGATGTTATGTGATTCACATGATAGGGTAGTATGAGTCGGTCTAGTATTCACATGCTAGGACTATGTGTTGTTATATTGTTGTTCACATGATAAGCACGATTGTCTAGCTTCTATATGCTAAGGCATTGTGTGATTCGTATTCATATTTTTATGTTTACATGTTATATTAATTATGACATTTCGTGGCTGGGAGAACTCGGAGTTACTCCCCACTGACTGTGGCTTTCGTATTTGTATAAAATACGAATGACAGGTAGGTGATGCATATATGGGGTACATGGACGAGCTAGCGAGCAAAGTAACCTTGGGACCTAGACTGGTTTTATTTCATTGTGACCCTTAAACCCTTTTTATGTCACATACATTTTAGGGACATATGTCTCCCTTTCTCATATTTGGTTTGTATAACTTTGTTTCGCGACTTTAGCGATGTTTCATTCATGAGATTTATTTCGGACCTTGCATGTTTGACACCTTCCCTTTTGGATATCTTTATAACAGGTTCAGGTTTTAAAAATTACAGGTTTTTACTATAATGAACCTATTACAAACATATCCATGCAGTTTTATTCTAGAATTACGTGTTTACTTTTCCGCAATAAATGAGGGTGTCACAGTTGGTATCAGAGCATATTTGCTCCCGACGCACGTTTGTGCACCCCAATATAAATAACTTGACCTTAAAATAATAAACTTGAGAGATGGGTAAGATGGGTAGACTTAGGACCTTATGTTGTAGTCTCTTTGTGTTTGCTCTTTGTTAGGAACTAACCTGTTTGTTGATTGTCATTTAATAATTGTTGCGTTCTTCGATCACTGACCGTGAGCTTATCTATAGCTAATGGAGTTATTATCCTTATTATAAAAAAAAAAAAAAAATTTGAACTAAAGGTTTTGAAAATATTTTAATGTTTTTCATTGGTTTTAACGTCAATTAGTGTTAAAGCTTGTTATTGGAGACGTCTGATAATTAGTTTTATCATTTGTTGGTGTAAAAATGTATTTTTATGTCTTTGAATTGGAATATTGATATTCTTGAGTGATCGCCAAGAGTATCTCCGTTCCATTGAAAGGACACTTATATTTTACGAAGATCAAGATTTAGTGCCGATTGCTGAGGATTGAAGATTTGTTCCAACCTTTGAAGAATGCTTTTACTTCCTTGAAGATGTTTCTCGTTCTTTTTGTATCTCGCCTTATTCTTAATCTCTTGGTGCTTATCCTCCTTCTAAACTCCCTTCAGTTTTACTTTAAAAGCTACGCTTATACTCCTAACTTGTCTTTTGTTCCTTGCTTATCCTCCCTTAACGCCATTTGATAGTACTCTTTCTTGTGAGGAATGTTGACCTGGGTTGGAAAATTCGACTTTTGAGGAGATTGTTTGTGTCTGACCCTTAACCCTGGCTTTGAGAAGTCGTGATGTTAGAAAGACTTAGGTAAGGTGATGAGACATACTTAGTGATTCTTATACCTAGTTCCTTGACTAAGTAAGTCGAGTTGTGATTGGCTTCCATAATCACTTTGGACATGAGAGTTTGATAATGGGTATGACCATATGAGAAAAGCTAATGTGGGATTATTAGTTGGCTCTTGAGAGTTCTTGAGTTGAGAGAGATTTAGTATTGAGAAGAATTTGTTAACCCTATAGTTGTATAGACCTTGAGGTCGCATTGAGCACTTGAGATGATGGGATGATGTCGTAGCTGAGTGTAGCTGAGTGTAGTTCCGCTTTTGCGAATCCTTGATAAGTAAAAGGATAGAGAAACTTGAGATCCTATTGATTTTTCAGATTTTGGGGTTGGTATGTTACTACCTTGTTTTGAAATGAGAACCTTGTGGAATATTTGAGGAACCTTCTCTTGGAGTTTAGAGCTTGGTATTGGGATTCTTGATTGAAGGTTTACCTTTTTGAGAAACCCATAGTTGACACTAGTTGGATACGAATATATCTTTGTTGGAAGCCTTGACCTTAGGCTTGTGAAAGTTGTTTCTGGATGTTTGAGGATTTGGAGCGATGAAATCACACTTATAGTGGAGTACCTTGTTTCAGGGAATAGATTAGGATGAGGTAATATAAGCGATTGAGGAAAACCTTGGGAGTGATGTGGTTATGAGTTTTGTTGTTAGGAAATTTTCTAACCGTTTTGAGTGATGTTGTTGTTTGAGATAAGAGTGTCTGGCGTTTCTTTGTTGTTTAATTTTCCATTTCTCCTCGTTCATAAGCGTTACCGTTCATACCTCATTTCCTTGCTTCATCTTGCTCCTCCTTTAAATTTGACACTCGTATCTTGTGAAACTATATCTTTGACATCCTTGTAATTTTGACTTCAATTTTTACCCTATGAAAGTCATTATAGCTCTCTTGTGGCTTAAGTTTGAGCTCTCTTAACATACTTTGTTTTTATGCTATCTAAGTTACTTTCCTTTTTGTACAATTTCTAAATATTTCAAGCTACCATTTTTGGTTCGTTGCTAAAATTTTATGTTACTATTACAAAATTTTCCCTACTTGTAAAGATTTGGAAAAATGAAAATTCGATTTAATTCTCTAATTGCTCTTTGAGTATAGACTTCTTTATCATAGTTTTGAGTTGCTAAACCTGAGATTTTTGTAAATTTTATCCAATTTCTATTCACTTTGATCTAATTATGATGCTTTTGTCAAAGTTTAGTGCTACACTTTCAGGGATTTGACCCCCAACTGGGTTTAAAAGTGAAACCTTTATTTCTATTTTGGCTTTTTGCAAAAGAAAATTTGGGTAAATTACCTTTTCTTTTGATTTTAACGTTGATCGGATGTTAGAACTCGTTATTAGAAACGTTTAATAACTTGTTCTACTCTTGTCGACGAGTGATTTTCGGTTTTAAATTTGTCTTTGACTTGGAAAGTTAGCGCTCTTGTGTGCACGACAAGGGCAATTTCGTTCCATGAATGAGACTTATACATTTGAAAACTTTTCATTAATGTTTCTGAAAGTATTTTGATTTTCGATTTATACAAATTATTTGCCTTTGACCTTATCTTGGATTTGGAATGTGATGTTCTTGAATGCGCAACGAGAACACTTCCGTTCCTCGATGAGAATCGGTTCTCATTGGAAAATTTTATTTGAAACTTTTGAAAGAATTTTGATTCTTACGTTAAGTGACCTTTTAAATGTTTTGGTTACCGATTCCAATTTCAGTTTTATTTTTATAACCTTTCATTTATACTTTCAAGTTTCGAGGACGAAACTTTTTAAAAGATGGGGTGATTGTAACACCCCGTATTTTATTAAGATGGATAAAATTCTTTTAATTGCTATTTTGAATTTAATTACATCATTTAACGATTTATATATATGCTTAGATAATTAATTAATTTTATCATAATTCGATACGTTAATTTTAATAATCATTAATAAGTTTATTTAAAGTTAGTTCGAGTTTATTGAAATTAGTTCGAGTTTATTTATTTAATAATTTCCGTTTCTTTACGAGTCCTTATGAAAGTTGTTTTAAGTGAACCCGAGATGGATTTTGGGAACAAAACCGTCCAATTAGCTATTTTGAGCTTATTTCACTAAATTAGCAATTTTTATTAATATCCGTTAGTTTTGTAAAAATCGCTAATAATTCCGATTTAAGCTGATATTGTATTATTTACGTTAACTAGCTGAGTTTATTTTATTTTCACTCATTAAATTTATTTATTATTGATTCCGTTTTATTACTGAAACTTTTACTTAAATCGGTTAAATTTAACTCGAAACGGTTTTAATAACGATCGAAGTTTCTTAACGACGAAGAAACGTACGTATAATAAATAGCATGCTAGCAGGCTGCTGTCTCATTTATAAACAACGCACGCGTCTTCTTTCTTCTTCTTCCTTCTTTTTCCTTCCTTTTCGTACCTTTCTTTGAATTTTGATCTGTTAATCGACGTCGGTGCTTCGTTCCTTATCCGTTTTCAACTATTTTTGTTCCATAGCGCTCCTTTCGTCGTTCTCGTCAATCCGTTGTAAGTAAAATTCATTTTCGTTATGTATTTTTACAAACCCATTTATATTTTCAGCTTTATTTATTATAAGACGGTTGTATGTACTAAAATAGACGGTCTGGTAGAAGATTTGTTAGTATGTTTTATAGTTGAGACGGTGTATAATTATATATAGGGATCCTTATGGATGTTAATTAGTCAGTTGTATAGTTGAGACGGTGTATACTGATATGTGGAGATGATTGAGATGGTGTATACTGACCTCTAGGGATCATTTGGGATGCTAGCTAGTAAGTGGTATATTTAAGACGGTGTATGCTGACATGTATGGATTGTTTTGGGTGCTAATTGTTGTCTTTTATATTTGAGACGGTGTATACTGACATGTAGGGTTTGTTTTGGGGCAGTTTGGGATGGATAAATTGTGACACCCCTCGATAGGGCATCAAAATTAAAGCGGAAAATACGAGATTTTTAAAACCTTTTTAAAAGCTTAAAGTGCGAAATCCACCATAAGCGATCAAACAAAAATGAAAAGAAAGATAATTAAGTTTTACAATTTAAAACAAGTGCGATGGGGAAAAGATATCCCACGAATAAACACAAGTCTAACGATAGGTGAGTCTAAGCAACCTATAACTAAGGTCCAAGGGTCAACGTTCTCGCTAGCTCACACGTCTTCCCCATAATCTGCATCACAAACCTGTCATTCATGTAAACATGAACGCCATACGATCGATGGGGAGTAACTCAGGGTTCTCCCAGCCACCATATGTCAAAATGCACATAAGCAAGAACTTAATTAACATATTGATCATGCATCATACTTGAATAATATGAACAAGGGAATATAAACGATCATCATAATGAGATAGACATATTGCGTTATATTAAACATGCATTCAAGGTAACCAAAACATGGATATGAGATTAGACATCGAATCATATGAAGAAGGTAAACAACGGATCAATTTAATAGAAAATACATGGATAGAAACCAATAGCCATTACTTTGAAAACCTCTTAACAACCATAGCACGAGACGTGGCTACTAATGTCACATTCATACTTATGGCTTACATCTCACCATAAGAACGGATGGGAACATCGATCCCGGCGATCATATCGCAACTAGGGGCTTACATCTCACCACTAGTATCCGATAGGACCAAGACACTCACAACAATCATAGAAGACGTGCACTCTCGTATATAAGAACACACCAATGACCGTAACAAGTAAAACATTTACAAAGGCTTTGACTCAAACAAGACAAACCCCTAGACTCCAACCTCCTGGTAGGACGACGATCATAATACGGTCCTAGTCTAAATCTGGCCAGACTCTCGGGATGGACGACACCCGATTCGACATACAATCCCAAATCGTATCCAAGACTCGATCCATGACACCTAGCCGTGCCCCAAGGTCGAGTAACCCCAATCGGAACAATGGTACCTAGCCGTACCCCAAGGTCCGAAGAGGCGGAAGGAAGATAGCCCAACTCGGAAACAATGGCACCTAATCGTGACCCAATGTCCGAGGGCAAATAAATAAGGAATGTCGAGTAGTCGCACAATGTAAAATGTCACACTCCGATCACAAGTACGAGTAACAATAGTTTGCATGAACATAACATCAATAAGTCTTATATTAACCAAATACCAATAAGGAAGAAGATACATGCATAAACCATTGATCATTAGAGGTTACAAGTGAAAAGGAGCTCACGGGGGACTCCCAAAATGGTCAAGAGACCTAATGCACGGCCACCGGCCGGGACAACAAGCCAAAATCAAAATTTAAATAAAACTTACAAGTGTACTCCCAAATGGTCAAGAGACCGACCGCGCCACACCCTACTGGGACTACAACCAAATTTCAAAACTCTCATAAATCCTTGATGCACTCCCAGTAGGTCACACCCTATTGCTGCAGTCACCCTACTGAATACACCAAATTTCCAAAAACACAAAAACCTTCAAACTTGATGTACTCCCACCCACCACCACCTTCAGGTCACCCTACTGAATACAACCAATTTTCCAAAAACACATAAAACCTTCAATGTACTCCCACTGGGTCACATTCCGGCCGGGCACACCCTACTGAATACGCCCAAAACTCAAAATCACCTAAAATCCTCGGTGTACTCCCACTAGGTCAAGAGACCCGCCACGGCCACCCTACTGACTACAAATTTTTCTAAAATATGCTCAAAACTTACAGAAACTCCCACCGGTCAAGAGACCGCCACGGCACCCTACTGGGGGACTACAAACACACGGGTTCAATGCAAAACACTTCCAAACCATTTGAAACCAACAAAAATCGTTTCCCATCAATTGTTTACGTATCCTAGCATGATTCTAACTCGGAAAACAACATATTTGAGCATGTGAATGGGTAATTTCGGATTCAAGAGATGTAGCATGAGATTTTCATCCAAACATGTGAGAATTGCAAACAAGCATGATATTCAACATCCAAATTAGCACCAATCATGAAAGATACAACTTTTAACATTCATATGAGATTATAACTACATAAAACCACACAATTCTAACATAAAAGTCGAGTAACCCATCACCGTTACCTTTTTGCTCTTAATCTCTAATGTAATCGTCTCACAAGCAAGAATCCACTTCCGGGCCAACTAACCTTTCTCCTAAACATAAGAAAACACAAAATAAGACTAAAAATCGAAACTAGAAAAAGGGTACCATATAGAGGATGGCTCGACAGCCCCAATAATGGAGGAAAGTCGGATCTTTTCTTACCTAGAAAGAAGGAGGGCGATGAGAGGAAGAGATAGACGCGAAAATCACTTGAATCGGATAAGAATTGAGCAAATTATGGTGTTTTGAAGATTTGTAAGATAGATGTATAAAAATGGTGAGGGTTGTTGAAGATGAATTTCAAAAAAATGAAGAGGGAGATGAAGTTGTGAGGTGTTAGGTGAGGGTTTTATGAAAAGAAAAGAGAAGGAGAAAAGGCCCATAAGTTATAAAAAGCCCAACAACTCAAATTGAGTCGGTTTAAAATAGAATTTTCGTCTCAAGCCCACTATAACTCAAGACGGGAGATATTATTATTATTATCATTATTATCCGACCAAAATATTTATTTTGTATAACTTAAGCTTTAAAAATATAATATTTATAAAAATCATGTTTAATAATGAAATTAATTAAATTAAATAATTAAAATATAAATAAGACAATGAAACGGTTAATTAAATTATAATTGCCAAAATAGAAAATTCGCGGGTGTTACAATCACCCCATCTTTTAAAAAGTTTCGTCCTCGAAACTTGAAAATGGAAATGAAATGTCGTATAAAATAAAACCGAAATTTTGAAATCGGTAAACAAAACATTAAAAGGTTACTTATCGTAAGAATCAAAATCCTTTCAGAAGTCTCAATTAAAATTTTCCGACATAACCAAATTCTCATCAAAGGAACGAAAATGCTCTCGTTGCGCATTCAAGAACATCACATTCCAAATCGAAGATATGGTCAAAAGCAAATCATTTGTATAAATCGAAAATCAAAATACTTTCAAAAACATTAATAAAGAATTTTCAAAAGTATAAGTCTCATTCATGGAACGAAATTGCTCTTGTCGTGCACACAAGAACGCTAACTTTCCAAGTCTAAGACAAATTTAAAACAAAAATCATTCGCCGACAAGCGCAGAACAAGTTATTAAACGTTTCAAATAACGAGTTCTAACATCCGATCAACGTCAAAATCAAAAGAGAAGGCAATTCACTCAAATTTTTTTTTTTGCAAAGATCAAAATAGAAGTAGAGGTTTCATTTCTAAATTCAAAAGGAAGTCAAATTCCTGAAAATATAATATTAAACTTTTGACAACGAAATCATAAGTAGATCAAAGCTAGTTAGAAATTGAGCAAAGTTAAAAGTAACTCGGGTTTAGCAATTAAAAATCAATAAAAAGGAGTTATACTCATATAACAAAAGGATAACTAAATCAAATTCTCATTTTCAAACCTTTAAAAATAGGGAGGGTTTTGTAAAAGTAACATAAACTTTTAACAATGGATCAAAAGTGGTAGCTTGAAATGTTTAGAAATAGTACGAAATGAAGAAAACTTTGACATCATGAAAACAAGGTACGCTAAGAGGGTTCAAACTTGACTAACAAAAGAGCTATGATGAACTTCCTAGGAGAAGAGTTGAAATCAAATCTACAAGGATATCAAGGATTGAATTTCATAGGTTAACATCAAATTCTAAAGGAGGAGCAAGCATAAACGAGGAAGAGAGGTATGAACGGAAACACTTATGGTCAAAGAGGACGGGAAAATTAAGCAACAAGGAAACACTATATACTTAAATCTCGAACAACAAAGTCATCCCGAACGGCTCCGAAAACTTCCTAACCACAAAACTCATAACCACATAACTCCCAAGCATTTCCTCAAAATACCCACACTTTACTCTTATGCTACCCCGTGGGTCAAGTAACTCCACCACAATTGTGATTCCATAACTCTCAAATATAAATCATCTATAAACGATTTCCACGAAAGATCAAAACTACTAAAACAGTTACACACCTAACCAACTATCGACTACTAGGAGTTCTCACTATTGTAAAATCCTCAATCAAAAGGTCAAAATCTTAAGGTCTTCATACTTTCTAACACTCCAAACCAAAATCTTATTCACACCCGAGTTCCCAAGCATAGATGATCGCATTCCCCAAATCATAAAGACCACCAACCAAAAGTAAATAGGTTTGTCACACAATTTTACCTACCCAACTCAACTCAAGTTCCACTTATCCAATTTTGACGAAATAAAGGTTCACAAAGAATCCTCAAAGAGCATCTCACTCACTCTACAACATAGCCAACAATGCCATCACTCCACTAAAGAGACAAAGAGTAATAACTAGGTCAAGAAATGATAGGAAATTTCAAGGGGATACAGGAACATGACGAGGTGTGAGATTAAAGGAGTCAAAAATTAAGGTAACTAGTTAACACCAGTAAGAGATATTAGAATTAGAGAGGTATTCAAGGCAAGGAAATGACAAGTAAACTTTTATACTTAAGAATTAAATACAAGCAAGGTATGAACGAAGGGAAGGAAGATGATTAATGGTACGAAGGAGGATTTCAAGGCTTAACCCATACACTAACTAAGACTTAAGGTTCTCTCTAACAAGGTCACACCTATTAGGATATCGTACCATCATAACAAAACGACCAAATTCCAAAACGAGGGTCAAGGCAATTCCTCTCATTCCTTATATGCAAGTCTCTCTTAAAGTATTACACCTCTATGACTGATCAAGGTAAAAATAAACGCTCGCTTAAGGGTTGATAAATTGGTTAGATTCCTCGCTCACCTATCCTATCACATATTAGGGTTTCCCTAAGGTAAATCTACCACTCAAGCATAACAACATCTCTTTATCTCAAGTATTCGTCACAACCTCAATGTTTTAGAAACCAAAGAAAGAATTAACAAAGACTTCTCAACAAAATTCTCAAGGGACAACTAACATCAAATCGCATCACCAATCTATACGGAATCATTAACGTCTAAAAATGGGTTTTCTTCCAAGCTCCTATCATAAATTTATCTCATGTTTACTCCTAAGGTGACGACACTCACCCTACTAAGCTTTCAAATCCCAAACATAAACAACAAAGCCAAGTTCTATAACTTTAATCACATAGGCAACTCATTCCTAACACAAAGAATCCACCAATCAATTATACTCACTTTGTCAAGGAATTAGGTATAAGAATCACTAAGTATGTCTCATCACACTACCTAAGTCTTTCTAACATCACGACCTCTCAAAACCAGGGTTAAGGGTCAACCACAACCAAGCTCTACAAAAGTCAAATTTTCCGACCAAAGTTAACATTCCATAAGGCAAAGATGAAGGTGCACCAGAGGGGTCTTGTAAGGAGAAAAGGTACAAAGACAACTCCTAAGATATGGAATAAGAGTTGCGAGAGGCATAGAAGCACAAAGATAAGGGAATATGACAAGGTGCTCGAAGAGAGGGAGGTATCTTCAAGACGGTAAAGAAATCCTTCAAGAGAAAGAGATTCATAAGCAAGATGTTATGGAAGGAGAAACAAAAACAAGGGATATGTCGGGTGGGTACCAAACTAGCTTCCAAGGTAAGGCAAAAGAGAGTTTAGAAAGGAAGGATGAGCATCACGGGATAAAATTAAGGAAAGGTGGATCGAGGATAGAAAACACACCCATAACGGTGTCGGGAGGAACGGTGGTTCCGACTTGATTCTCGACAAGAATGACTCTTCTTGGCTCGGCTTCCGGAGCATGAGGGAGAGGAGGAAGGGTAGTCTTCTTCTCGGGGCAATTCTTGAAGAGGTGTCCGGGCTTCTTGCAATGGTAACACTTCAAGGGCATATCATAGCATCCAATCCCGGGGTGATAAGCTTGCCCACACTTGAAGCACTTGCGGTTCTTCTTAAGCCTATTAGTAGATGTAGGCACTTGTCCTTTAGGCTCTTGCACTCTCGGCTCTTGTCCTCCATGGTCTTGTACTCTTTGTCCTTGGACTCTCGGCACCAACCTCTTCTTGCTAGAAGATGACGAAGATGAGGGCACAGATGGCCTCTTGCCACGGCGGTTAGGGCGAGGATTAACTTGAGCATTAGCATTCCGTTGATTCCGAAGAATTAGAGTAAGAGCTTCCATGATAGTATTCTCCACCTTGGTTGGTCGTACCATCTTCTCAAGACTCCAAAAAGTCAACCATGTTAGCACCTAACAAATAGCATGCACAAAGAGACTACCAACTTAGGTCCTTAGTTCTACCCATCTCTCGTTCATTATTTGGGGTCAAGTTCCATTTAAATTCGGGGTACACGTGTGTGCGTCGGGAGCAACACATGCTCTGATACCAACTGTGACACCCCTCGATAGGGCATCAAAATTAAAGCGGAAAATACGAGATTTTTAAAACCTTTTTAAAAGCTTAAAGTGCGAAATCCACCATAAGCGATCAAACAAAAATGAAAAGAAAGATAATTAAGTTTTACAATTTAAAACAAGTGCGATGGGGAAAAGATATCCCACGAATAAACACAAGTCTAACGATAGGTGAGTCTAAGCAACCTATAACTAAGGTCCAAGGGTCAACGTTCTCGCTAGCTCACACGTCTTCCCCATAATCTGCATCACAAACCCGTCATTCATGTAAACATGAACGCCACGGTCGGTGGGGAGTAACTCGGGGTTCTCCCGGCCACCATATGTCAAAATGCACATAAGCAAGAACTTAATTAACATATTGATCATGCATCATACTTGAATAATATGAACAAGGGAATATAAACGATCATCATAATGAGATAGGCATATTGCGTTATATTAAACATGCATTCAAGGTAACCAAAACATGGATATGAGATTAGACATCGAATCATATGAAGAAGGTAAACAACGGATCAATTTAATAGAAAATACATGGATAGAAACCAATAGCCATTACTTTGAAAACCTCTTAACAACCATAGCACGAGACGTGGCTACTAATGTCACATTCATACTTATGGCTTACATCTCACCATAAGAACGGATGGGAACATCGATCCCGGCGATCATATCGCAACTAGGGGCTTACATCTCACCACTAGTATCCGATAGGACCAAGACACTCACAACAATCATAGAAGACGTGCACTCTCGTATATAAGAACACACCAATGACCGTAACAAGTAAAACATTTACAAAGGCTTTGACTCAAACAAGACAAACCCCTAGACTCCAACCTCCTGGTAGGACGACGATCATAATACGGTCCTAGTCTAAATCGCCGGACTCTCGGGATGGACGACACCCGATTCGACATACAATCCCAAATCGTATCCAAGACTCGATCCATGACACCTAGCCGTGCCCCAAGGTCGAGTAACCCCAATCGGAACAATGGTACCTAGCCGTACCCCAAGGTCCGAAGAGGCGGAAGGAAGATAGCCCAACTCGGAAACAATGGCACCTAATCGTGACCCAATGTCCGAGGGCAAATAAATAAGGAATGTCGAGTAGTCGCACAATGTAAAATGTCACACTCCGATCACAAGTACGAGTAACAATAGTTTGCATGAACATAACATCAATAAGTCTTATATTAACCAAATACCAATAAGGAAGAAGATACATGCATAAACCATTGATCATTAGAGGTTACAAGTGAAAAGGAGCTCACAGGGGACTCCCAAATGGTAAGAGATCGATGGGCCATTCCACCGGCCGGGACAACAAGCCAAAATCAAAATTTAAATAAAACTTACAAAGTGTACTCCCAAATCGGTCAAGAGACCGCCGCATCACCCTACTGGGACTACAACCAAATTTCAAAACTCTCATAAATCCTTGATGCACTCCCGGTAGGTCACCCGGCATTGCCGGTCCCCTACTGAATACACCAAATTTCCAAAAACACAAAAACCTTTCATGTACTCCCAGGTAAATGCCACCCGGCTGCACGGTCCCCTACTGAATACAACCAATTTTCCAAAAACACATAAAACCTTCAATGTACTCCCACTTAGGTCACCTACCGCTGCACACCCTACTGAATACGCCAAAACTCAAAATCACCTAAAATCCTCGGTGTACTCCCACCGGTCAAGAGACCGCCCGCCGGCACACTACTGGGACTACAGCCTTTCTAAAATATGCTCAAAACTTACAGGAAACTCCCAGCCGGTCAGTAGACCGGCCGCCGGTCACCCGGCTGGGACTACAAACACACGGGTTCAATGCAAAACACTTCCAAACCATTTGAAACCAACAAAAATCGTTTCCCATCAATTGTTTACGTATCCTAGCATGATTCTAACTCGGAAAACAACATATTTGAGCATGTGAATGGGTAATTTCGGATTCAAGAGATGTAGCATGAGATTTTCATCCAAACATGTGAGAATTGCAAACAAGCATGATATTCAACATCCAAATTAGCACCAATCATGAAAGATACAACTTTTAACATTCATATGAGATTATAACTACATAAAACCACACAATTCTAACATAAAAGTCGAGTAACCCATCACCGTTACCTTTTTGCTCTTAATCTCTAATGTAATCGTCTCACAAGCAAGAATCCACTTCCGGGCCAACTAACCTTTCTCCTAAACATAAGAAAACACAAAATAAGACTAAAAATCGAAACTAGAAAAAGGGTACCATATAGAGGATGGCTCGACAGCCCCAATAATGGAGGAAAGTCGGATCTTTTCTTACCTAGAAAGAAGGAGGGCGATGAGAGGAAGAGATAGACGCGAAAATCACTTGAATCGGATAAGAATTGAGCAAATTATGGTGTTTTGAAGATTTGTAAGATAGATGTATAAAAATGGTGAGGGTTGTTGAAGATGAATTTCAGAAAAATGAAGAGGGAGATGAAGTTGTGAGGTGTTAGGTGAGGGTTTTATGAAAAGAAAAGAGAAGGAGAAAAGGCCCATAAGTTATAAAAAGCCCAACAACTCAAATTGAGTCGGTTTCCGCTAGAATTTTCGTCTCAAGCCCACTATAACTCAAGACGGGAGATATTATTATTATTATCATTATTATCCGACCAAAATATTTATTTTGTATAACTTAAGCTTTAAAAATATAATATTTATAAAAATCATGTTTAATAATGAAATTAATTAAATTAAATAATTAAAATATAAATAAGACAATGAAACGGTTAATTAAATTATAATTGCCAAAATAGAAAATTCGCGGGTGTTACATAAATGGTGCCTTTCGGGACTGTTTTTAGGGCGTAAGAGTGACTGATGTTGGACGGTTTCCTGTGTATTTTTGGGACCGCTATAATGTGTTGAGTAGGCTGTTTCGTGGGGTGATGAGGGACTATTTTAGGACTGTTTTGAGGTCTCTTTGTGCAGGTTTTTCAGAGTTGTTCATGGATTGTGGTGGGGTTGTTTTGGGATGTTCTGTTGCAAGGTTTTGGGACTATTTTAACGTGATTGAGTGGGCTGATTTTAGAACAGTCAAGCATGGGTTTTAGTGGCTGAGATGGGTAGTTGTTTAGGTGGAGTGTTGGAGACAGTGTGGCTTTGATCAGTAGCTTAGCAGTGGCTTTGGCCGTGCCTAGGCAATGGCCTAGCTAAGTCACGAGTTTGAGGCCATGTGTAGTTGGTGGTTAGGCCGAGTTTGAGGTTGTCATAATAACTTTTGAGCCGTGTCCATAAATTGTTTTGACGATAGTTTGGTTTATTTAAAATATAATTAAATTAATTTCCGTCTCATATTTTATATAAAGATAATTCGTTAATATCGTCCTTTCACATAATTATTTTAGGTGGCTCATATGTGGTTGAAGATGAAGAGTAATTTTGGGTTTTAGAAGCTTTCTCAAGTTTATTGCTTGTCTCTTTGCTAGCTTAAGGTAACTATTCCGAGTTACTCGACGAATTAATGTCACATAAGTAGTTAATGTGTGCCTGTTGTTTGTTAAGTGTTTAGGTGATTGATAATGTTTTACTTTCATTTTTCACATGATAGAAATTGGAAATAGCATGAGAATAATATAGCGATAAAATTTGTAATTTGGGCCAAAGTAGGCCAAGACTACGAGTGGGCGGTTGACCGAACGAGTTTGGTCAAGCTAGGTTTAAACCAGTCAGCCTCGATTTGACCGATGACCCGTCGCGGGACTCGGGTCGAGGGTTTGTCTTTGAGGTGAGATTGGTTGTTATTGGAAATTTCATGTTATGTCTTGATAATTGTAATTATCATTTCACATGTTGGTTGTTGGATGAATTGGCTGCCTTATATTTCAGTCTTGTTGCCTCTTTGCCATTTTAGTTTGTTCTCATGAATTATGAAATTAACGGTTAGCTGAAGTTTGGATTATTATTGATATTGAGGATATTGTTGGATTGTTCTGCTGAATAGACATTTATATAGCCTTTCACATGATAGAATGTTAGCATTTATGTTGGTAAGTTGGACTCTTTGCCTCTTATGGTTAAGTGGGTGTCTTACTTGTCTTGTGTGGTGTGGGCTAAAGTATTCAAGCTGAGACTAGCTGGGACTAGGTCCTAGGTGAGTGTTTCGGCCTTCATCATAGATAGGTCTTTATAGTCTTTGACGAGTATATGTTCACTGCTTGATAGCCTTTGTGTTCCTGACTAGTGGATTTATATCCAAGTTGGGGCATGACCTCAGTTACTTATTTTGATAGTAAGTGGTCAGCTTAAGTACTAGCCAACCCTTCGGTGGTGTCCTTAAGGTACTCACTTCACTTTGTTTTAAAAAAAGTTGTGGGTCTTGGGTGCGGTGGTGTGTATCCGCATGTCTAGGTCTGCGCAGATTTTAGGCTAGGGTTGTGTTGTGTCTTGGCCATGTTTTATTAATATTAACCGCTGAGCCAAGATACCGGTTCGATTACCTTCCCTACCTCGTGGTATAGACTCGAGTTCTGAGTGACTATTGACGGTGCTAAGAACTTATGCCTGTCTTTGATATATTGCCCTTTCTTGTATGGTGATTCTATGAATCATAGAAGGTGAGATGCAAGCCGGCTATGGTTGATAGAGTTTGGATTCCTGGATGTTATGTGATTCACATGATAGGGTAGTATGAGTCGGTCTAGTATTCACATGCTAGGACTATGTGTTGTTATATTGTTGTTCACATGATAAGCACGATTGTCTAGCATCTATATGCTAAGGCATTGTGTGATTCGTATTCATATTCTTATGTTTACATGTTATATTAATTATGACATTTCGTGGTGGGAGAACTCTGAGTTACTCCCCACTGACCGTGGCTTTCGTATTTGTATAAAATGCGAATGACAGGTAGGTGATGCATATATGGGGTACATGGACGAGCTAGCGAGCAAAGTAACCTTAGGACCTAGACTGGTTTTATTTCATTGTGACCCTTAAACCCTTTTTATGTCACATACATTTTAGGGACATATGTCTCCCTTTCTCATATTTGGTTTGTATAACTTTGTTTCGCGACTTTAGCGATGTTTCATTCATGAGATTTATTTTGGACCTTGCATGTTTGACACCTTCTCTTTTGGATATCTTTATAACGAGTTCGGGTTTTAAAAATTACAAGTTTTTACTATAATGAACCTATTACAAACATATCCATGCAGTTTTATTCTAGAATTACGTGTTTACTTTTCCGCAATAAATGAGGGTGTCACAATATATATTTATATATTTATATATTTATATATATATATATATATATATATATATATATATATATATATATATATATATATATATATATATATATATATATATATATATATATATATATAGGCAAGATCCGGTGAGTCCACCTATATATTTGAGTTCATGAGTCCATAACACAATATCACGCACTATACAAAACAATATCACTAATTTTTTTTTCGAAATTTTTTTTTTCAAATTTTTTTTTTCAGTTTTTTTTTTCGAATTTTTTTTTCAAAATTTTTTTTTTCCGATTTTTTTTTTTTTTTTTTTTTTAAGCGGTGATATTGTTTAGTATAACGTGTGATATTGTATTACAAAATAATATCACGATTTTTTTTTCAAATTTTTTTTCCGAAAAAGTTTTTTTTTTTTTTTTTTTTTTTAAAAAAAAAAAAAAAAATTTAATGTATGCTGTGATATTATTTAGTATAACGTGTGATATTGTATTACAAAACAATATCACGATTTTTTTTTCGAATTTTTTTTCAAAATTTTTTTTTCCGAATTTTTTTTTTTTTTTTTTTAAGCGGTGATATTGTTTAGTATAACGTGTGATATTGTATTACAAAATAATATCACGATTTTTTTTTTTTCAAATTTTTTTTTTCGAAAAAGTTTTTTTTTTTTTTTTAAAAAAAAAAAAAAATTTAATGTATGCTGTGATATTATTTAGTATAACGTGTGATATTGTATTACAAAACAATATCATATCACGATTTTTTCAATTTTTTTCAAAAACTTTTTTTTCAAATTTTGTGATATTGTTTAGTATAACGTGTGAAACTGTAAGTTGTGATATTGTGTAGTATAACGTGTGATATTGTATCATGGACTCACGGACTCAAAAAGATAGGGTGGACTCATGTGATCCTAATTCTATATATATATATATATATATATATATATATATATATATATATATATATATATATATATATATATATATATATATATATATATATATATATATATATATATATATATATATAGGGTCGGGATCCAGTGAGAACCACCCATATAATGAGAACCGTGAGAACCACCTTAATCTAATAGAATAATTTGACACGCGCGCAAATCAATCACCTACCCCTAAACATTCTAAACTCCGTCATTTTCCAATTTTCGTTTCCCTCTCATCATTCTTTCTCTCTCCTCAAATAATACTGGATAACGACTAAGATAATCAGTCATCCCCCAAATTTGGCATCCGCACCTCCACCTCTGACGTCCTCTGCTGTGGCGACCACCGCGACACGCCCAATCCATATAAATCTTATTTGTTGTCACAAATTCGGTGTCGATTTGCTGATTCGAGTTGATTTCTACGCAGCTATTGCTTCGAATACGAGTGTGCTAGTGTTCTAATTGATTCAAGGAGAGTTAAATTGGCATCCTATCTCCAATTTCAGGTGTCTTCTAATCCCTAATTGCTTTAATTGCATCAATTTGTTGAATTTGTGAAGTTAGGGTTTGAGAAATTCGTTCTTTGGGTTCAATTAGTTCAAGTTATGGTCGACTTTCAGAGGATGCTACTCTCATTTTGTGGGAGTGAATTGAGTCGATTATTGGGCGAAAATTTCAGGCCTTATCCGAGTAGATTTTGATGCTGATTTAGGTGTTAAATCTGCTAGGTTGCTTTCGTTTTTGTTGCAAATGGAGATGCGCATACGGGAGATGTGGGAATTCTGAGGTCGGTTTGGCTTGACTCCTGCTATGTCGAGTCACAAATTTGCCGGGATATACGATAAAAATTGATAGAGACAATACTGTCAATCATCTGTCATTTGTGTCTTCATACATTGAATTCTGTGCACACCACTAGGAAGCTGCTGCAGCTCTTGTTATATAATCATCACAACTTTTGAAGTTGTAGTTATATTACTCAAAACAATCCCTTCTTCATTCTACTTCTCATTATTCACACACAATTCAAAGCCATGGCTGAATTGGGAACACACGGATCACCATTGCTCAAAGTGTCTATCAACATTTGCAGTCCGTCTATCAATTCAACTTTCGCAGTCTGGGGTCCTCCCAAGATATAAAAGGTTGCCAATCAAATCTCGAAAGTTTGAGCGATTCTGTCTCTTCCATAAAGAACATAAATTGTCAGGCAGTCCCAGCCCAGCGCAACGAACTTCTGCTCAGTTCTGATGACTTTTTGTGTCATGTATGTCATTAGCTGATTTTTTTGTTATGTCATCTAGAAACAACATAGTGTTTTGGATTCAGACAAATGTTGTGGTACTGGTGGTGACAAAATATTTCAGAATTTTATGATGCATTTTACTTCTCTTTTTTATGTATTTTGGACATCCTAATTTACTGGAGCTGCGTAATATACTAGGATTCTGTTACTTCCCTTGTTATCCAACCGCACAATTTGACACCATAACTGCTCTGCCAATAATAGTTAGCTGTCTCTAACTGATGAATTCTTACTATATAGCTAGTGATTAAGAGTTCGAGTCAGAGGTCTTATACACAATAAGTCGGATTTGGATAACCCAACCGTAAATTAAATGACCCACTAATCAGTTTATAATCTTGTCATGACATCATTGCCGTTTTTATATTATGAATGTTTACGTTTTACTTATTTTGAAAGTCAATTAGCTCAAATGGAAGGGCATTGTGCAATGCACAAGATGTGGGTTCGACTCCCATATTGGCTATGAAATACCAAATCTTTCTTTTATTCTAAGAATGAAATAGTGTAATTGGTAATCCTATTTCCACTTCTTATCACGGACCTAAAGAAAAAAGATGAGGAAATTGGACACTAATTTCATGCATACATATGGTTGTTTAATGCACATAGGTTGCTTTTTCATGCATTTAATAAGCTATATGAGACTCGAACCCATACCTTTGTGCAAAATTTGCACATTGCTCTACCATTGAGCTAATAGCCTTTAAAATATGCTAAATAAATACGAGTTACTCTGCCAAATACAATAAATTGTTTGATAAGAATAGAATAACATGCTCACAAGATAAACAAAACAACTTAACAAGTGACAACTTACAGCAAACACCTTACAGATAAGAATAGAATAACGTGCTTTAGCTTCTGGCAGATTGGGAGCATCAAACACCTTACAGATACGCTGTTCACCTTTGCCCTTCCTGAACATCAGCCTAATAGTCGAGGCATGAGCAAGTACATGACCACCAGCTGGTTTCTTTGGGTCTGTCACGAATACTCCTCCAGCTGGATCAGAAATTACTGCAAACCATGTCTGAACAAGTGAGCACGATAGTATGGTTTCAACTTCCATCCTTAATTATTATGGTATTTAAAAACCTAGTAGTACCTTGATTAGTGAGATAAATAGCCACATTGAATTCCTCAGCTATCTTAATCAGACGTGACAAAGATCATCGAGCGAGTTTTTCTTTGCAAAAAAGCGATTTAGTTTTGAGTCGTGAATCCGTAAATTAAATTGAGTATAGAGAACAAATAAATGTGACTAAATTGGCGTTGATCGAATTTACCGCGCTCTGCCACTCACCTCTTCCGAGAAATCAATTCGAAAGAGTGCAATTATAGAATCTACGATCTAGACATATCAATGAGAACGAAGTCATTAATTTCGGTGTTCGACAAAGATAGAACAATAGAAAACTAGCATCAGCAGATAACTCACCAAAGAATCGAAAGGGTTCCTCGGCCATTTTTTCTGCCAGGCCGAGAAGAAGGTTGTGCTGATGCTCATAAGTATATGCACGAGCATAGATGATCTGAAAGGAGGAGGCAATAGTCAGTGAAATGATCCCGAGATATTGCTTAAATCTTAAGAGTAAGAGACAGTTCCCATTTACATTGTCCAGAACAGCTGCAACATCCATACCAAACCTTTCAGCAATAGGCACTATGCGGTCAGGTCGGCTGGTAGTAATCCTACTTTTAAATATGATCAATGAAGCATGACTCGTATGAGTAACGCTTACCATCAAAAGTGGCCATCTTCCGAATTTATCCATCATAACTACACCAAGAACAGTTGGTGGAAGCTGTAAGGTTATTCGTAACATTTCAGTTGAAGGCGGTCTAATTAAGAATCGAAAACCATAAATTATTTTGCTTAGGTACACAGAACCTGAATAAGAGTCATCGTCATAGTCCCTATAGTACCTGAAAAGCCTGCAATCGATATGCCAGTCCTGGTTTTTTATTCCGGTAGACCGGTACTGTACTTTTTCTGGAAACATCAATCATCAACTTACCAGCTGATTCAAAAATTTCAGTTCCATAGTATAAAACTAAACAAAGCAAATGATAAACTACCTCAGCATAACTGGATTGATGCAGTTTCTTCCTCCACATTCGACCTTGTCACGGGCCTTGTACACCACACCATAAGTTCCCCTCACCGATCTTCTCCACTTTTTCATACCACGCCACCACAAAACACAACTTCAGCATAATAATACAGTTTATAGCATAACAAACAGCATACCAAACCTCTAAATTACCCCGCAGGTCAGTAATATTTTTGGCCAAAATAACACATTTTTATATGACTAAACAAAGAAGTAGGCCCTTTAATCAAACTGTTTATAGTACGTACAGTGAAATCATTACACCATACCCCCCCACACCCCTCCCTTACTTTGCAAACCCACTTGTTTAAGCAAACATTACCCTAACACACAAAGGTCACCTCACCTCAAATAATCTATAATAATAATAAAGATTACATCATCTATGCGGGGTAATTTAGAGGTTAATTGAGCTAATAGCCTTTAAAATACGCTAAACAAATACGAATACAAAATAACTGACATAAGTACCCGAAATGTTTCTCACATATTAGTAAGATATGTAATAGATACACTAAAATGCCTTGAAATTACAAAAAAAGGCCGGTAAACACATTAAATATCCTCCATGGTCATTTCCCTTATTTCATGTACATAGAGCCTTATTTCATGCACATAGAACCTTATTTCATGCACATAGAACCTTTTCATGCCATAGAAAATTAACGTCCTTAACCAACAGTAATTAGTATCATATTATAACCAACTGATGCAACTGAAGAACTTTTTAATGCACATAGAACCTTTTTTTCATGCACATATAATCTTATTTCATGCCCATATAAAATCATTATCTTTAACCAACACTGATTAGTATCATAATATAACCAACTAATGCAACTGAAGAAGTTCTTAATGCACATAGAACCTTATTTCATGCACATAGAACCTTATTTCATGCACATATAAAATTAACGTCCTTTACCAAGAGTAATTAGTATCACAATATAAACAACTGACGCTACTGAAAAACTTTTTAATGCACATAGAACCTTATTTCATGCACATATGAAATTAACGTCCTTAACCAACAGTAATTAGTATCATAATATGACCAACTGATTGAACTGAATAAATTTTTAATGCACATAGAACCTTATTTCATGCACATAGAACCTTATTTCATGCACATATAAATTTATTTCATGCCCATTTAACACTTATTTCATGCACATAGAACCTTATTTCATGAACATAGAACCTTATTTCATGCACATAGAATCTTATTTCATGAAAATAAAATATCTTTAAAAAAACTACTCTATAAAACAGCACATTCAATTGTCCTAGACTAAATAGTTCAATATTCAGCCAGTCCATGTCATACAACACAATACAAGATGATTTTATACCTTAATATTCAGAATACTCGTTTAATAGTCCCATATCGCTTAGACCATAATATCATATACATCAAAGATCTTAACTTAATATCCTAATCCTAAAAAAGCATAGCAGTGTCAACAGTAGTATCATAGTTTAAAGGCACTGTATATTTCATCGGATTGCTTTTCAACCCAATACTAAATCTGCACCAAAAACGTTTAACTCTAACTATTCTTACCCTAAACTCGTGTGAGACAGAACAACTGGGAAATAAGCTATCATATTTTTGTCAAATAAAGCAATAAAGTTCACTGGAATTTCTTCAACTAGAGCCATTCAATATAATGTCACAATGCTGCTACTTGATAACCAATACATGAACAAGATAACAAACCAGTAAAGTTTCAAATCTGGAACACCCAAGAGCAACGATTGAAAAACAATAGACCAACACTACTTATGAAACCTTCGAGTTGTGCAAAAGCTTCAGCAGCCTCCTTAGCTGTACTCATCTCTACAAAGACTTGGCCCTTGTTCTTTGTCTTATTATGAAGACAACTACCATAAAAAATCCCACAACAAATTCACTATGTTAAAACGAAAATAACAAACAACTTACCATTTAAAAACTACACTATAAATATATATATGTAACCCATTTCAGAGACAAATCGAATAGACTAAACATTATTGACTACACCCTCAAATACTGAATGTATCCTATCAATCATTGTACATTGCCTGCCAATCGACATGGATGTATCAGAATAACATCAATTTAAGATCACTAAAAAGAGCCAACACTACTCAAGAATACTCTAATTGCAATCTTCACTAATACCAGATCCGTCTCGTTTATATTGTTCCATTTGATAAAAGTGGTAAAAATAATTAGAAATACTTGCAACTTGAATTGAACAATAATTGAAATCAACGGAAACGAACGAAAGAGGTACAAAACAAGTACCAACCCTAATCAGCTAATTTGAATCATAAAAATCATTAAAACGGATGAATATAAACGAAATTGGGGTAATTACCTAAATTGTAATCTGCTCGCAATTAGAAACATTGATGATGAAATCAGCGAGAATGAAGGAGGAAGCAAAATTGATGTCGAATTTATGAAGTATTTTGGTCGACATTAGAGTAATGGTGCTCGAAATCAACGAGATCGGAGAAGGAAGCATGATGGAGGAGAGATAAAGTCGAGCGAAATAAGGAAAAGGCAAAACGCGTGATAATGAAAGAAAATTGGGGCGTGAAACGGGTTGGACTATTCTCAAATTATATTTAATCTCAGCCCTTAGAGAGGTTCTCACAGTTCTCATTATCTTGATGGTTCTCATAGGATCCCAAATCTATATATATATATATATATATATATATATATATATATATATATATATATATATATATATATATATATATATATATATATATATATATAGAAGGGTTCTAGTAAGGTCACTACATCCATTGAGTCCCTAAGTCCTAATATGGACCTTTGGATGTAGGAGATGAAGGGAGGGGATTTCATCTCATTGAAGGGCCACAAATGATCCTCACTAATCCCTCCCCCTAATCAATCCTCCTCATTCTAATCTCCCTCTCCTCACTCCCTCATATCATTCATTCATTTTACTCATTATCTCTCATAAACTCTCATTTTTTCTCTCATAAAAAAAAGCCAAAAACCAAAAAACCAAAACCCAAAACCCAAAACCCAAAACCGAAAAACCAAATCTCCATTTCCTCCTTCCTCTGCCATGTCGCGGCTCCACCTCCCCGACCACCCTCCTCTCCACCACCCGCCTCCTTCCTCCCTCCACCGCAACAACTCCACGACAACAACCACCCGCCTCCCTCCTCCCTCCACCACCGCAACAACTCCACGACCGCAACAACTCCCTCCACCACCGCAACAACTCCACGACTTCCTCCTCCCTCCACCACCGCAACAACTCCACGACCCGCCTTCCTCCTCCCTCCACGACCGCAACAACTCCACGACCGCCACCCCTATTTTCAAAATTCAAATTTTGAAAATCCCGCCTTTCCTCCATTGCTCGTCGGCCGTTGTCATTGCTTTGGTTGTTGCTCGTGGTGGTGGTGGTTGTTTCGGTTTGGGGAGAAAGGCGTGGTGGTGGTGGTTCTTCTTGTGGTCGTTGGTGTTGTACTTGTTTTTTGTTTTTGCTTTTTTCCTTTCTCCCTTTCTCCCTCCCCCCTCTTCCTTTCTCCTTTTTTTCCGTTCGGTTTTTCTTTTTTTTTTTTTTTTTTTTTTTTAATTTTCGTTTGGTTTTATGTTATTTGTCTGTGGGTATTTTTTTTTTTTTTTTTTTTTTTTAATTTTCGTTTGGTTTTGTTATTTTAAGTGTTATTTGGTTTTTATTTTATTTTAGTTTAGTTATTTTTATTATTATTTGAGATTTGGTATTAATTTTGTGTGGTGTTGTTTTTTTTAGATCTATTGGTTTTTTTGTGTTTTTGTCATATTTACTTTATTTTGTAATTGTTATTTGGTTTTTAATTTTTGTTGGTTATTAATTTTTTGTTGGTTATACACTTAATACATTAAAGTTATACTATTTATGGCTAAAGTTATACACTTAAAACATTAAAGTTATACTTTTTTGTTATTGTTATTTGGTTTTTAATTTTTGTTGGTTATTGTTATTTGGTTTTTAATTTTTTGTTGGTTATTAAAGTTATACACTGCGTGCATTAGAGTTATACACACGATATTTAAATTTGGTTTTTTTTTTTATTGTTATTTGGTTTATTTCAGATTTCGGGTTTGGTTGGGTTGTTGGTTTTTTGGTTTTATTATTGTTATTTGGTTTTTTGTTTTTGTTATTATGAGTTTTTTTGGTTTTTGTTATTATTATTTTTTTTCATATTTTTCATATTTATTGTTTGATTTTTTTACTATTTACGACTAAAGTTATACATTTTATGACTAAAGTTATGCATTTTATGACCAAAGTTATACAAAAACAGACCAAAGTTATACAAAAAAAGACTAAAGTTATACAAAAATTGGACTAAAGTGATACAACAATTGGACTAAAGTTATACAAAAATGAACCAAAGTTATACAAAAATGGACTAAAGTTATACAAAAAATTGGACTAAAGTTATACAAAAATGAACCAAAGTTATACAAATATGGACCAAAGTTATACAAAAATCGACCAGAGTTATACAAAAATGAGCTAAAGTTATACAAAAAAAGACTAAAGTTATACAAAAAAAGACTAAAGTTATACAAAAATTGGACTAAAGTGATACAACAATGGACTAAAGTTATACAAAAATGAACCAAAGTTATACAAAAATGCACCAGAGTTATACAAAAAAATAGACTAAAGTTATACAAAAAATGAACCAAAGTTATACAAAAATGAACCAAAGTTATACAAAAATGAACCAAAGTTATACAAAAATGAACCAAAGTTATACAAAAATGGACCAGAGTTATACAAAAATGCACCAGAGTTATACAAAAAATTGGACTAAAGTTATACAAAAAATGAACCAAAGTTATACAAAAATGAACCAAAGTTATACAAAAATGGACCGAGTTATAAAAAATGCACGAGTTATACAAAAAATTGGACTAAAGTTATACAAAAAATGAACCAAAGTTATACAAAAATAAACCAAAGTTATACAAAAATGGACCAGAGTTATACAAAAATGCACCAGAGTTATACAAAAGTTAGTCCATTTTTGTATAACTTTAGTCCATTTTTGTATAACTTTGGTCCATTTTTGTATAACTTTGGTTCATTTTTGTATAACTCTGGTTCATTTTTGTATAACTTTGATTCATTTTATTATAACTTTAGTCCATTTTTTGTATAACTTTGGTGCATTTTTGTATAACTCTGGTCGATTTTTGTATAACTTTGGTTCATTTTTTGTATAACTTTGGTTCATTTTTGTATAACTTTGGTCCATTTTTGTATAACTTTGGTGCATTTTTGTATAACTTTAGTCCAATTTTTGTACAACTTTAGTCTTTTTTTGTATAACTTTGGTCTATTTTTGTATAACTTTGGTTCATTTTTGTATAACTTTAGTCCATTATTGTCTTAGATGAAAAAAAGTATCTCACAAAAAAAAAAAAACGAGATTTAAAACACGAAATCTTAAAAAAAAACGTATACCAAAAAGAGATTTAAGAAAATGAATAATAAATGAGAACTAACAAAATAAAAGACAACTAAAATAAAATAAAAGACAAAAAAAATAATGAATGGAAAAAACAACTCAAAACATACAAATTAACACAAAAAACGAGTTGAAAAAAAAAAAAAAAAAAAAAAAAGTTGGCGGCGGTGTGGTGGCGGCGGTGGTGGGCGGTGAGTTGGTGTCGGGTGGGATAGTGGTGGGTGGTGGTGAATGAGGAAGAGAAGAATGAATGATTTATTTGGGTTTTTTGATTTAATTGGATTTTTTGGGTTTTTTGATTTAATTGAATTTTTTGGGTTTTATTTATTTATTTGGGTTTTGGGTTTTTTATTTATTTGGATTTTTTGGGTTTTTTTATTTTTTGGGGTTTTAGAGAGAAGATGAGTTGTGTGATATATGAGAGAAGTGGATGAGAGGAAAAGAAGTTATAGTGAATTAGTGATTAATTAGAAGGATTAGTGAAGGAGGAGAGAATGAGTGATATTAGTCCATAAACACACTTTTGGAGGTTGATCTTGGCCATCCATCTCCCTCCATCCAATGGCTCACATTAGGACTTATGGACTTATTATATCTATGCACCAGAGTTGATCCTTCCTCTAACTTTTGTATAACTCTGGTGCATTTTTGTATAACTCTGGTGCATTTTTGTATAACTCTGGTCCATTTTTGTATAACTTTGGTTTATTTTTGTATAACTTTGGTTCATTTTTTGTATAACTTTAGTCCAATTTTTTGTATAACTCTGGTCCATTTTTGTATAACTTTGGTTCATTTTTGTATAACTTTGGTTCATTTTTTGTATAACTTTAGTCCAATTTTTTGTATAACTCTGGTGCATTTTTGTATAACTCTGGTCCATTTTTGTATAACTTTGGTTCATTTTTGTATAACTTTGGTTCATTTTTTGTATAACTTTAGTCCAATTTTTTGTATAACTCTGGTGCATTTTTGTATAACTTTGGTTCATTTTTGTATAACTTTAGTCCATTGTTGTATCACTTTAGTCCAATTTTTGTATAACTTTAGTCTTTTTTTGTATAACTTTAGTCTTTTTTTGTATAACTTTGGCTCATTTTTGTATAACTCTGGTCAATTTTTGTATAACTTTGGTCCATATTTGTATAACTTTGGTTCATTTTTGTATAACTTTAGTCCAATTTTTTGTATAACTTTAGTCCATTTTTGTATAACTTTGGTTCATTTTTGTATAACTTTAGTCTAATTGTTGTATCACTTTAGTCCAATTTTTGTATAACTTTAGTCTTTTTTTGTATAACTTTGGTCTATTTTTGTATAACTTTGGTCATAAAATGCATAACTTTAGTCATAAAATGTATAACTTTTGTCGTAAATAGTAAAAAATCAAACAATAAATATGAAAAATATGAAAAAAAAAATAATAACAAAAACAAAAAAAACTCATAATAACAAAAACAAAAAACCAAATAACAATAATAAAACCAAAAAACCAACAACCCAACCAAACCCGAAATCTGAAATAAAACAAATAACAATAAAAAAAAAAACCAAATTTAAATATCGTGTGTATAACTCTAATGCACGCAGTGTATAACTTTAATAACCAACAAAAAATTAAAAACCAAATAACAATAACCAACAAAAATTAAAAACCAAATAACAATAACAAAAAAGTATAACTTTAATGTTTTAAGTGTATAACTTTAGCCATAAATAGTATAACTTTAATGTATTAAGTGTATAACCAACAAAAAATTAATAACCAACAAAAATTAAAAACCAAATAACAATTACAAAATAAAGTAAATATGACAAAAACACAAAAAAACCAATAGATCTAAAAAAAACAACACCACACAAAATTAATACCAAATCTCAAATAATAATAAAAATAACTAAACTAAAAAAAAATAAAAACCAAATACTCCCTCCCAGTCGTCATAATGTTCCCCTTTGATAATGGCACGATACTTAAGGAAAAGTATTAAAATAGGAGTAAAAGAGTTGTGTGGGGTTGGTGATAGGAGAGAGGGATGAATTATTAGTAGTTAAATAAAGAATTGTGGGGCCAAAACATAAAGGAAAGTAATAAAATAGGAGTAAAAGAGTTGTGTGGGGTTTGGTGATAGGAGAGAGAAATGAATAAAATAAGAGTAAAAGTTTCTAAAAATAGAAAGGGGAACATTACTTGAATAATCCGTTTTGGGAAAGAGGAAACATTATAGTGACTGGGAGGGAGTAACACTTAAAATAACAAAACCAAACGAAAATTAAAAAAAAAAAAAAAAAAAAAAAAAATACCTACAGACAAATAACATAAAACCAAACGAAAAAAAAAAAAAGAAAAAAAAAAAAAAGAAAAACCAGAACGGAAAAAAGGAGAAAGGAAGAGCAGGGAGGGAGAAAGGGAGAAAGGAAAAAAGCAAAAACAAAAAACAAGTACATTACCAACGACCACAACAGCAACCACCACCACCACGCCTTTCTCCCCAAACCGCAGCAACCACCACCACCACGAGCAACAACCAGCAATGACAACGGCCGACGAGCAATGGAGGAAAGGCGGGATTTTCAAAATTTGAATTTTGAAAATAGGGGTGGCGGTCGTGGAGTTGTTGCGGTCGTGGAGGGAGGAGGAAGGCGGGTCGTGGAGTTGTTGCGGTGGTGGAGGGAGGAGGAAGTCGTGGAGTTGTTGCGGTGGTGGAGGGAGTTGTTGCGGTCGTGGAGTTGTTGCGGTGGTGGAGGGAGGAGGGAGGCGGGTGGTTGTTGTCGTGGAGTTGTTGCGGTGGAGGGAGGAAGGAGGCGGGTGGTGGAGAGGAGGGTGGTCGGGGAGGTGGAGCCGCGACATGGCAGAGGAAGGAGGAAATGGAGATTTGGTTTTTGGGTTTTGGGTTTTGGGTTTTGGTTTTTTGGTTTTTGGCTTTTTTTTATGAGAGAAAAAATGAGAGTTTATGAGAGATAATGAGTAAAATGAATGAATGATATGAGGGAGTGAGGAGAGGAAGATTAGAATGAGGAGGATTGATTAGGGGGAGGGATTAGTGAGGATCATTGATTAGGGGGAGGGATTAGTGAGGATCATTTGTGGCCCTTCAATGAGATGAAATCCCCTCCCTTCATCTCCTACATCCAAAGGTCCATATTAGGACTTAGGGACTCAATGGATGTAGTGACCTTACTAGAACCCTTCTCTCTCTCTCTCTATATATATATATATATATATATATATATATATATATATATATATATATATAGAGAGAGAGAGAGAGAGAGAGAAGGGTTCTTATAAGGCCACTACATCTAATAAGGCCCTAAGTCCTTATAAGAGCCCTTGGATGGAAGGGATGGAGGGATGAGATTACATCTCATTGAAGGGTCACAATTCTCCCTCCCTAATCTCCTTCCCTAATTGTGTATAACTCTACCTAATTTTGTACAACTCTACCATCATTCTAATCTCCCAACTCACTTCCTCATTCACTCATCCTCTCTCATTTCTCACATTCACTCTTTCTCTCTCATTTTCTCCCACCCTCTCTAAACAAAAAAAAAAAATCAAACTCATACAAAATAAAAACCAAACTAAAAAAACAAAAAAAAAACCCAAAAAAACCTTCCTCCAAACACCACACCCGACCCACCACCACCCCACCACACACCACACCCGACCCACAACCCGCCACCCACCACCAGACCCGCCAACACCACCAACCAATCCCGACTCCACCGCACTCCACCACGCCGCACCACACCGCACCAAACTAAAACAAAAAAATCGACCCCACCGCACCACGCCGCACCACACCGCACCAACCCCGACTCCACCGCACACCACCGTGAACAACAACAACAACAAATCGACCCCTAACACCGTATTTCCACCTCCTTTCAGATCGGCTTTTTGTTGTTCTTTGTTTTTTTTTTCTTTTCCTTTCTCCCTCCCTGCTCTTCCTTTCTCCTTTTTTTCTTTCTTTTTTTTCGTCCTTTTTTTTTGGGTTAGTTGTACGGTTGATTTTTTTTTAGATTTATGTGTTTTTTTTTTTTTTGATTTTTTATTGTTTTTGTTTTGTTTATTGTTTTTTGCTGGGTTTCTTCATTTCTTGTTGTTGTTTCTTGCTGGGTTTCTTCATTTCTTGTTGTTTAGATGGTTTTGTCTATTTTTGTCTTTTTTTGTTCTTATTCTTTTCTTCTTCTTTTTTTTTGTTTTCCTGTGTGATTTGGTTACTTTTTTGTTTTGATTTTTATTGTTTAAATTTCAGATTTGTGGTTTTTGGTTTTTATTTGTTTGGTTTATTTTTTTATTTTTTTGTTATTTGGTTTTTTTTGACTTAGTGGTTAGTTTTTTATTATTGTTATTCAAGTTTTTTATTAAAGTTATACAATAATCAAAATAGAGTTATACTATTAATGTCTAAAGTTATACATTGTATAAATTGAAGTTACACAAATTTTTGGACTAAAGTTATACATCTTGTCTATTAAAGTTATACACTGCGTGCATTAGAGTTATACACACGATAATTGAAGTTACACAAAATTTTGGACTAAAGTTATACATCTTGTCTATTAAAGTTATACACTGCGTGCATTAGAGTTATACACACGATATTTAAATTTGGTTTTTTTTATTGTTATTTGGTTTATTTCAGATTTCGGGTTTGGTTGGGTTGTTGGTTTTTTGGTTTTATTATTCTTATTTGGTTTTTTGTTTTTGTTATTATGAGTTTTTTTGGTTTTTGTTATTATTATTTTTTTTTTCATATTTTTCATATTTATTGTTTGATTTTTTACTATTTACGACTAAAGTTATACATTTTATGACTAAAGTTATACATTTTATGACTAAAGTTATACATTTTATGACCAAAGTTATACAAAAAAAGACTAAAGTTATACAAAAATTGGACTAAAGTTATACAAAAAAATTGACTAGAGATATACAAACTGTGACTAGAGTTATACAGTGTGACTAGAGTTATACGTTGAATCACTAGAGTTATACAAACTGTGACTAGAGTTATACATTGTATGACTGGAGTTATACAAACTGTGACTAGAGTTATACATTGTATGACTAGAGTTATACAAACTGTGACTAGAGTTATACATTGTATGACTAGAGTTATACATTTTATGACTGAAGTTATACTCTTATGGATTAAAGTTATACAATTTTGGACTAAAATTACACAAATTTGGACTAAAGTTATACAATTTTGGACCAAGTTATACAAAAATAGACCAGAGTTATACAAAAATGCACCAAAGTTATACAAAAAATGGACTAAAGTTATAAAAAAAATTGGACTAAAGTTATACAAAAATTGGACTAAAATTATACAAAAATGAACCAAAGTTATACAAAAATGAACCAAAGTTATACAAAAATAGACCAGAGTTATACAAAAATGCACCAAAGTTATACAAAAAATGGACTAAAATTATACAAATATGGATTAAAGTTATACAAATATGGGCTAAAGTTATACAAATAAGGACTAAAGTTATACAAAAATGGACCAAAGTTATACAAAAATAGACCAGAGTTATACAAAAATGCACCAAAGTTATACAAAAAATGGACTAAAGTTATACAAAAAATTGGACTAAAGTTCTACAAAAATTGGACTAAAGTTATACAAAAATGCACTGAGTTATACAAACATGCACCAAAGTTGTACAAAAATGCACCAGAGTTATACAAAAATGCACCAAAGTCCATTTTTGTATAACTTTAGTCCATTTTTTGTAGAACTTTGGTCCATTTTTGTATAACTCTGGTGCATTTTTGTATAACTCTGGTGCATTTTTGTATAACTTTAGTCCATTTTTTGTATAACTTTGGTGCATTTTTTGTATAACTCTGGTGCATTTTTGTATAACTCTGGTGCATTTTTGTATAACTTTGGTTCATTTTTGTATAACTTTGGTCCTTATTTGTATAACTTTAGCCCATATTTGTATAAGTTTAATCCATATTTGTATAACTTTAGTCCATTTTTGTATAACTTTGGTTCATTTTTGTATAACTTTGGTTCATTTTTGTATAACTTTGGTTCATTTTTTTAAAACTTTAGTCCAATTTTTTGTATAACTTTGGTATATTTTTGTATAACTTTGGTTCATTTTTGTATAACTTTACTCCATTTTTGTCTTAGATGAAAAAAAAGTATCTCACAAAAAAAAAACGAGATTTAAAACACGAAATCTTAAAAAAAAAAGTATAACAAGAAGAGATTTAAGAAAATGACTAAAAAATGATAACTAACAAAATAAAAGACAACTAAAATAAAATAAAAGACCAAAAAAATAATAAATGGAAAAAACAACTAAAAACATACAAATTAATACAAAACGAAAAAAAAAAAAAAAGAGTTGAAAAAAAAAAAAAAAAAAAAAAAAAAAAGCGGGGGTGGGGTGGCGGCGGGGGGGTGGTGGGTGGTTATTTGGTGTCGGGTGGGGTGGTGGTGGGTGGTGGTGAATGAGGAAGAGAGAAATGAATGATTTATTTGAGTTTTTTGATTTATTTGGATTTTTTGGGTTTTTTATTTATTTGGATTTTTGGGTTTTTTATTTATTTATTTGGGTTTTTTTTTTAGAGTTTGAGAGAAGAGAGAAATGAAATGTGTAAGATGAAAGAGAAATGGATGAGTGGAAAAGAAATATAAAGTAAATTAGTGATTAATTAGAGTGGATTAGTGAAGGAGGAGAGAGATGGTGAGATTAGCTTTATAAACACACTTTTTGGGGTTGATCTCATCCCTCCATTTCCCTCCATCCAATGGCTCATAATAGAACTTATGGACTCAAAATAAATGTGGACCTTAGTTGATCTCTTCCCTCTCTATATATATATATATATATATATATATATATATATATATAATATCTTGTTTAAAAGGAGAAATATATTTTTTTGCGATTTTTAACCATATATTATAAATAACCAAAGTTGGCTGGTTATTTATAATATAATTAATACAACAACATCATAGCCTTAATCCCAAAATGATTTGGGGTTGGCTGACATGAATTATCCTTTAGGCCCTGTTCTTTTGGACTGAAACGGATTTGATCTGAGGATCTGAACTAAACTTATAGGATCTGATCTGATCTGAACTGAACTTATAGGATATGAACTGAACTTATAGGATTTAAACTGAACTGAACTGAACTTATAAGATCCGAACTTAAATTAACTTAATTTAATTTAACTTAATTTAATTTAAATTAATTATTATTATTATTATTATTATTATTATTATTATTGTTATTATTATTATTGTTATTGTTATTATTATTATTATTATTATTATTATTATTATTATTATTATTATTATTATTATTATTATTATTATTATTATTATTATTATTATTTATTAAAAAAGCGCAATTATTATTATTATTATTATTATTATTATTATTATTATTATTATTATTATATATATATATATATATATATATATATATATATATATATATATATATTTAATATCTTGTTTAAAAGGAGAAATATATTTTTTTGCGATTTTTAACCATATATTATAAATAACCAAAGTTGGTTTATTTATAATATAATTAATACAACAACATCATAGCCTTAATCCCAAAATGATTTGGGGTTGGGTGACATGAATTATCCTTTAGGCCTGTTCTTTTGGATCAAACGGATTTGATCTGATCTCAATCAACTTATAGGATCTGAATCAATCGAATCAACTTATAGGATCTGATCTGATCTGAACTGAACTTATAGGATCTGAACTGAACTGGACTGAACTTATAGGATCTGATCTGATCTGAACTGAACTTATAGGATATGAACTGAACTTATAGGATCTAAACTGAACTGAACTGAACTTATAAGATCCGAACTTAAATTAACTTAATTTAATTTAACTTAATTTAATTTAAATTAATTATTATTATTATTATTATTATTATTATTTATTAAAAAGCGCAACTATTATTATTATTATTATTATTATTATTATTATTATTATTATTATTATTATTATTATTATTATTATTATTATTATTATTATTATTATTATTATTATTATTATTATTATTATTATTATTATTATTATTATTAGAGGACATTGATTAAAAAAATATAGTCTAAAACACAAGGTACGATAAAACATTTTTCCACATTATATACATTGGTTTGTTTATAAATTATACTACGATTACATTACGATAAAAAAAAATAAATCACATATTACATCTTTTTTTCTAACCATTAATTTTCATATTACCATAATCATCATTATTTCCATCTTCACTATCACTCTCACTCTCACTCTCGACAAAGAATCAAAATGTACCTTGATGACAGAACAATGATGATGAAGGAGGTGATTAATGGGAGAGGTGATAGGGGAGGGAGGGGAGCGTGGTAAGAGTTTATAAGGGGAGTGATGAATAATTTGTGTTATTAATGAGGAGTAAACTCTCATGGTTGAAATTATTAAGTTTTTTTTTGTTTAAATTATTTTATGCATCGAATAATTAAATGAAATGTTTTTATGTCGGTTTTAAAAATAATACTTCGTATATAAATTCTATGAACTGAACTTATAGGATTTGAACTGAACGTATAAGATCTGAACTGAAGTGAACTTATATGATCTGAACTGAACTTATATGATCTGAACTGAACTTAAAGGATCTGAACTGAACTTAAATTAAGTGACTTTAAGTCCAAAAGAACACGGCCTTAGAACCGTCCATGAGTGAACGCACACCTAAAAATGCAAAAAAAAAAAAAAAAAGAAATAGTGAAAAACAAAAGGGGAGTGAAACATAATACAAAAGTCAGACAAATTTATAGGTTTTAAAATTGAAGTCCGGAGTTCTTTTATAAAGACTTAAAATTTAAATCGAGAGTAAAGATTAAAATGATTTTGAAAACCGAAGTAAAACTTAAGAGTTCGGAATACCTTAAAAGTGAACCAAATATCAATATATAAGAAAATTGCTGACTTTTAAGGTAATGTAAACCACATCGAAGCGAGAGATGGCTGTTTTTCTCTTATTAGCTTGAATTAAATTGACATTAACTCAAGAAAAGCTATGTAAAGTTAACAATTGTTTATCAGCTATAACAACAACATTGATTAGGAGCAATACATTTCCAGTCGTATAACTTGTATCGCTCGCAGCCGGATTTACAATCGTTGAGTGAGCATCCTGTCCAAATTACAAAACATTTTTCCTTATGTTTGATGGGCTCAATTTTTGTATCACCAATGTTTGTGCTTTCGCCACTTATGCCTATTGTACCTGCAAAAAACATAAGCATAATTAATGATAGAGCGTTATTCAGGAGCGAAAAATTCTTTGCCTAGTGTTTAAGAAGGAGGTATAATGGACAATAGAAGATTTCAGGTCCGAATCCTCACACACGATATAGTACTGTCCTTGTGGCTCATTTGACATGAAAAATAAAATAAAATAGTGTTACTTTACCTTGAACGTGCCCTTAAAGGGTGGAATCAAGACTCGTTGTCAGACGGTAACGCTATCTTATTTTCATAAGATGACATGAATGTTTATAAATCATATCAAATTGTTTGAAAAGGAACATCATATCATAGGCAATTAAGCCTAATTTAATTCATGTTTAATTCGCCCGCAGTTAAAAATGAGTATCATATTCATCAATTAGCTTGATGGTGATGCAAATGAAACATTTACCTCTTAGCAGGAGAGCAGACACTACAAGAAACAAAGTTATGAGCCAGATTCTCATTGCCATTATCAAATGGTGGCAGGAGAGCTTTTTCAGTAAACCGTGTTTATAGGTTTAAAAAGATGATGAAGTGAGAATGAAAATCTAATAAGAAATGTTATTTATACAAGTTTAATAGTTTAAGTTTTTTTTATGATATTTACGATCAAAGTTTCTGAAGGTTGACCTCTAAAAAGTCGATGTTACCTTTGGATTGGTTTGCAGAGAGTATATGATATTCTTTTTTGTGGTACATTTCTATGATATTTTAAAAATATCTTCATTAAACACCTTGTTTAAAAAGAGAGTTAATTTTTGTGATTTTTAACCATATATATTATGTTAATTATGTCATAATATCTAGGATTATTATTAATTATTAGTAGATAATATTGTAGATATTTATTTTGTTGATATTTTAGATATTGCGTTCACACATTGTGATATCCGTTTGTACACAAGTATATTATTGTAAAACAGTACTCCTATATCTCGATCAATAGTTATTTCATGTACGATATTCTAAAATACAACTTCATTTAATATTCGTCGTTTTAACGATATGGATTTTAACAATCCTGAATTTATGAATAACGTCCGTAGGGCGTTGGAGAGTATTCATGAGGCTAATACACGGTGGCAGTCACGGCGAGGTGAACCATCCAGACCGATGGATGAGTTCAAAATCACTGAACTCCCTGAGTTCGAAGGCGGTACAGACCCGGAAGACTATTTGGAGTGAGAACCGATACCATATGTTACGAAAGCGGAAGCGTTTTAAATAAATAAAAATGATAGTAGTGATGATCGAACTCGTGACTCGTTAGACCGAGGGACAAGTTTGATTCCGTGGGATATTTGACTAAAAGTCCGCCTAGACTTCGAGTCAATGGGATATTTGGATCGAAGATCCGCCGAGATCTTGATCCAATGGTAGTCTAAGTTAAAGACCTATTTAACTTGACAAAGATTTGAAATACACTAGTTTAGATCTTGCGCAATGAATGCGCGATATTTATACAGTTAGTAATATAGATCCCGTGCAATATATGCACGGTATTTATAGAGTTTTACTTTTTAGTGTATTATTTATAGAATTTAAGTTGACAATTCACTTATTTTTCATGTTTCTCCTTAATGTATTTTGATTAGAGAAATAAATAAAAGTTTAAATCGTAAGAAGTAATAAAATGAGTATTGTTTTTGAATATTTTTTTTTATTTTTTTCCCGAGAAATTAATGATGTTAATTTACAAATTTTTACTAATACAATATATTTTTTAGCTGTAAATTTTTATCATAAAAAGTCAATGAATTTTAACAAATATTTACTAATACCATATTTTTTAGCCGCACTTCTAAAAAGTCAATAAATTTTTATCAATAAGTTCTTTAAAAAAAAAGAATTTCCTTATCTTAAAAAGATCGAAGATAAATTTGTGCAGAATGTGAAATATTAAATGTTATAAATATTTAAATACAAAAGATTATATCCATTTATAACTTATCATGTCCATACATATAGTATATGTGATAGGCTATCGCACACCTATGCAAAGATAATATTTATACCTTAACAAAACAAATGAATGTAGTACGTAGGGGTCGAACCATAAGGAGACGAGAGTTGTTAATTAGTTGTTATGGATTGAACTTTTATCTCGGTAGGTTAACGATTGATTGATTGGTTTGATTTGATGTAATGATAAAACAATAATAAAGAAACTGTCTAGGGAGGTCGGGTCATACATGCTAATTATGTAAATGCTCATGTCAAGTTAGGAAGTTGATTTTACGATAAATGTTTAGACTTAAAGACACCCACCTTACGATATTAGTGTCAACCATAGACCGGGTCCTAGAGAAACTCTCGTTTATGACTAGGTCGTCCTACTACACATGCTTAGTCTAATCCGATTCCGTGCCTCTCGACTTATAGAATGAATTAACAAACTTAATCTACGATTACGGCCAATAACCAAAAATTAAACGTTGTGGCGTAAACATGTGATAGAAACAATTAGACAATATTAACTTATCCTCCTTTTGACATTTACATATTACTTAATCATGCATGGCTTCCCTTATTCCTTAGACCAATGAAACTACTCTAACATTACGAAAATGCAAACTAAACTAATGACAAATGAAATGACGAACATAATGAAAATATGAATAAGAATACCTTGCAATGGAAATGGAAATGGAACTTGGAAGAACAATACTTGAAATGTAAATTGTAAATGAACTTGAATGGAAATTATATTGAAATGCTTAAGGTAAAATGTTTGTAACATAAAACTAAAAGTAATTCTAATCTAAACTAAACTAAACTAAAGACTAAACTAACCTAAGACTTAGAGAGAATATTATATGAAAAATGTATATGGAATGGTGTGTAAAATGGTTGTGTCGAGTCCCCTTTATATAGGACTCAAGTTGAAACATAAATAACCCAAAATCACATGTCCCCGATCGGGGACAGGCCACTCCGATCGGGGTTACCACTATCCGAGTAATTCCCAATTAATGCGTGATTAAAGTCTTGTGGAATCCAAAATTTGTTGTTAATGTGCCTTTAATCTCCGGTTTTAAGATCATTTTAGCATCTTATGAAGCATCCCATGTTGAGCATCCTAAGAGCTTTGTGTGGACTTTGCATTTGGGCTTGACTTCCTTTGTCTTTGATTTCCATTTTCTCTTTTCAATCCACAACATTTGTTCATGCAAGTCAAAACATCACTTTAAGTTGGTCCATCTTACTTCTTTGTTAGCCAAGCTTCTAGTTTACTTGCAAATGTGTAGGATTAAGATCCTAAAAGCTCATATACCTACAAAATGTGGCGAAGCATGCAAAATACAACTAGGAAGCAATATTAGCTCAAAATCACTAAGTTTAGTGCATAATGACATACAAAATGGAGCTAAAATATGGGGTTCAAGTGTATATAAAATGGTCTTATCAATATGCTAAAATACCAAGCATTATTCTAGGAAATATTTTTAGGCGGGAAAAGTTGGAGTTTCGCCTATTCATTTAGTAAATAGGGGATTCTCAAATCTGAATTTTGATCAAACCTTGATCGTTTTCTAGTCTCTTTTTATTAATCTTTCAATGAATAAGAATAACATACATATGCTACTTAAATAGATAGTTTTTTTAACGGACAAGACAACTACTAATTAAAAATAATAAAATAATCTTAAATTTAATCTAACAACTCATAAGATAACTAATTCTGATACAATGATCAGTTTTTTATTTAACTAAACTACTCCCTATAATCTGAGCTCAGCTCACCCGTGTTCGATCCTTTATACTGAATTATTAATCATCTTTATTCATATCACCTTCGTTTTCCTAAATCTTTGCCGCAAGATCGTTTTGTTTTCCAATAATCATGACGAATTCCAACAACTCGTAAATCGAACCAAAAACAAACCAATATTTCTCCCTTGTTCCAGTTTAGAATCCGGGAAGCAATATTACTCAGGTTGTCTTCACTGGTGATAACTATGACGAATGGTGTCGTGCTTTCCATCTTGCTTTCCTTGCCAAAAGAAAGCTTGAATACATCGACGGGACCCTCACCAAACCCTCTGAATCCGAAGCCGACTTCAAATCTTAGAGGGTCTCGAGTGCTCTAGTCTCATATTGGATCTTCGACACCATTGAGAAAGATCTCAAGAAGACTATCTCCTATCGTGACGAAGCGAAACTACTTTGGGTCGACAATAAGCCATCGATTTACTCTGGTCAATGATGCTCACATCTACAAACTAGGGGCTACTATAACTGTTTGTAAACAAGGACCGACCGAGTCGATTATGGTGTACTATGGCCGTATCAAAAAGCTATGGGACGATCTGGTTGAAGCCGACAACCTTCCATCATGTGCGTGCAATCCTTGCACCTTCTATTTGGTTAGTCATTTTGATACTCATCTCGGAAAAAAACGGGTACGTGATTTCCTTATAGGTCTGTATACCCGCTTTAATGTTATTCGATTCCACATCCCCCTTCCCTACGTAAATCATGTGTATAGTCGTCTTCTTCATGAGGAAGGAGTGCGCACTACTGCTCGTTTCAAGAAGGCTGAAACCAATGACCCTTTTAAGCCCTCTTGTATCGCTTGCCAAAGGTCTGGTCACACCCCTAAAATTTGTCTCCGTGTTAAAATTTTCCCGAATGGTGGGGTGATAGACCTCATACCGTATTTATATTAGTCCCAACGCCAATGACATGAGTAAGGCGGTCATTATACTGGACGAGCGTGGGGAGAGATAATCGAGATATGCGCCATTCGACAACGACTCCTCGTGCTAACATGGTTGGTCAGGTAAGTGGTCAAGTGTAACACCCCCTTCTTACCCGGCCAAGGTAATCGGGAGATGTTACCATCTCGGTTTCCCAGGTGGTGAATCAGAGTTACAATTAAGAAACATTTAATATAAATAAAGTATTTAATGAATTACATAATTACGAATGAATAAATAAAGAATATAAGTCACACTACTACGACTCTCTAAAGAGGACTATGTCAACTATCTCATGCCGAATCGACTCCAAGTCTGAAGCTCGTCCCGTCTCCCGCGTGATACCAAATTAACCTGTACTCAACCTGCTCCCCATATAATCGGAAATATCATATGGATCGACACAAGCCACCCCAGAAATAGGTGACAATTTACACACAACCCAAGACAGCCCCAGTAGTAATCTTGAATGTAAGTTTATATACGTTATTGACTTATTGCTTATGATCGACAATTCACAACTTTCCACCTATCTGTTAGATTCTTATATTAAAATGTGTAATCTTTGGCTGTTGTCAGCTTCAGATGGCGCAAATCTGCTTCAAAAAGCCCAAAATTTAGGTTCTTCCAGACGGCGTATGGCTGAGCAGTTGGGTAACCTTAACTGCCAACCCATTTCCAGAAGTAGTGGGTCTTTTCGAGCTTCAGGCATCGAGACAAGCCCATTTAAAGCATCTTCATCAGTGCCTCCTGATTCTGATAAAAGAAAGCCTTCACAGAAGGTTTGTGTGTATGTGGCTGTTACTCTTGGAGTGGATTTCTTGCTTGTTTTTGCTGTAACATTATTTTTCATGTGGAGAAGTTGATGTGTAAAACCGATAGGCCCTTTTAAGACAGGTATTAGTGGGCAATTGTAGAAGGAAAATGAAAGGGCGCCATCGGGTGGCACTCAATTTTGGCGCCACCCTCTCACTATAAACGTAACAGTATGAATGATATGAATGTTTGAGAAAGCTTTTGTATATTGATAATATTGACAATGTTTACAGGGGCTTTTATACTAAATATATGCATAACTAAACCCTAGAATTAAGCAACAATCTACACTATTCTAGGAATGAAATAAGGAAGATATGATACATATAATTTACATAAGGAAAGGGATAACTAAAAGATACGGTTGATGATATGCCACAATATTGCTAGCTGGAATGTCTATCCTTAATATTCCTCCGCAAGACGGACTGTCCGTCGAAAAGTCCGATCTTGGAAAGAAGAGTGGCGAAGCGAGGACGAGCAAGTGGTTTGGTAAGTATATCAGCCAGTTGGTCGTTTCCACTTATGTGAGCAACACGAAGTGACCCGTTTTGAACCTGCGTACGAACAAAATGAAAGGCAAGTGCAACGTGTTTCATACGCGAATGGAACACGGGATTAGTAGAGTAATTAGTGGCACTTAGATTATCACAATAAATGGCTGGAGAGGTTTTAAGACCGAGACCAAGTTCAGAAAGGAGAGATCGAATCCACAAGATTTCCGAGGTAGCATTAGCAACAACTCGAAATTCAGCCTCGGTAGTAGAGAGTGCAACAGCCTTTTGTTTCCGTGAAGCCCAAGCAATGAGATTTTTACCCAAGTAAACCAAGTAACCTGTGGTGGAGACATATTCATCCTTGTCCCCAGCCCAATCAGCGTCACTGAAGGCGTGCAACTGAAGGGGAGTATGACGATATAATTGGAGTCCGAAATGCATAGTGCCATGAATGTAACGAAGTAACCTTTTTAGTGCTAACCAGTGCGTATTTTGAGGATGTTGCATAAACTGAGCAAGACGGTTGACAGTGTAGGAGATGTCAAGTCGTGTAAGTGATAAATACTGAAGGGAGCCCACGGTGGAGCGATACTCAGTGGGATCACATGTGGGGGCATTAGTGTCATAAGTGAGAAGGGGGTGAGTGACCATCGGTGTGGTGGATGGCTTACTGTCAAGCATATTGTGTTTTTGTAATAAATCATAAATGTATTTGGTTTGAGACAAAAGAAGCCCTTAGAGTTGGGGGTTACTTCTACCCCTAAGAAATAGGATAAATTGCCTAGATCCTTTAGCGAGAATCGAGTGGCAAAATTGGTTAAAAACGTCGTTAAAAAATCTTGAGACGGGCCGATGACAAGTATGTCATCAACATAAACTAGAACATATAAAAGTTGTGTATTTTTGTGATAAATAAATAAGGATGGGTCAGCAAGAGAAGGGCGGAAACCAAAGGAAGTGAGATAAGTCTTTAGTTCCGTGTACCAAGCCCGAGGAGCTTGTTTGAGACCATAGAGAGCTTTGTTGAGACGACACACATGTGTAGGTCGACTAGCATCAATGAACCCAGGGGGTTGCGACACAAAAACAGTTTCATGAAGTGACCCCTGTAAAAAGGCGTTATTGATGTCCAATTGACGAATGGACCATCCATAACTTAGTGCAAGGGATAACAGTAAACGAATGGTAACGGGTTTGACAACCGGACTGAATGTGTCCGAGTAGTCAACTCCGTATTTTTGAAGAAAGCCTTTCGCAACTAACCGAGCTTTGTACTTTTGAACTGTGTTGTCGGAATTGTATTTCACTCGAAAAACCCATTTGCATCCAATAACATTTCGTGCATCCTGAGCTGGAACAAGAGACCATGTATCATTGTTGAGCAAGGCATTGTATTCCTCAAGCATAGCACTACGCCATTGGGGTGATGAGAGGGCTTGTTTAGTGGTTTTGGGAAGGGAGTGAGGGGAGGTAGTGACAGCGAGGTTGGCATATTTCGGATTTGGCTTGCGGATGTTGTTGGAGAGTCGAGTGACAATCGTCCGGGAAGAGGTAGGTTGTGTGGTAGGGACGGAGGGTGCTGTCGGGTTGGCGGTGGGGTTAGAGGTATTAGGGTCAGGAGGGTTCAGAACAGGGGAGGGTACGGAGGAAGCAGAGGAAGGTTCGTTGGGTGCAGGGGTGGGTGGTGTAGGTGTCGAAGATGGAGAGGGAGTTTGGGTAGAAGGTGGGGAAGTTGGTTGAGACGGAAGGAAGGCAATGGGAGGGGTGCACCAGTCGTCCAAGGTGGAGGCAGGAGGCGGAGTGAGAGGTGATTGAGCAGCGAGACGGGGATAAGGGAATTCGGTTTCAACAAAGGTTACATGGCGAGATGTGTATAGACGACGGGTGGTGGGATCAAAACATAGATAAGCACTTTGAGATAGCGAATAACCAAGAAAGACACAAGCAATAGATTTAGGATCAAGTTTATGTGAGGTATATGGTTTTAACCATGGATAACAGAGGCAACCGAATGCTCGGAGCTTAGTGTAGTTCGGGTGTGATTTAAACAGGCGAAAGTATGGAGAGTCATTATGAAGTGTTGGTGTTGGTAAGCGATTGATTAAGTAGATAGCGGTGGCAAAGGCTTTGGGCCAAAAACTAGTAGGTAGATTAGCGTGAGTGAGAAGCGAGAGCCCGGTTTCGACAATATGACGATGACGACGCTTCGCATAACCGTTGTGTTGAGGAGTGTGTGGAGGGGAGGTAAGGTGGCTTATTCCGTTTTGAAGAAGGGAGGGCGTGAGTTTGATATACTCACCACCGTTGTCGGAAAATAAATTAATTATTGGTTTATTAAAATGTTTTTCGACAAGTAATTTAAACTGTTGAAAAATGGGAAATGTATCGGATTTCTTTTTCAAGGGATAGAGCCAAGTGTATTTGGTATAGTGATCAACGAATAGAACGTAATATTTGTAACCATCGTACGATAATGTTGGAGACGACCAAACATCGGAAAAAACAATATCCAGTGGTGCGTTGGATTTAAGAGTAGAAACATCAAATGGTAGTTTATGGCATTTATTAACCTTGCAAGCATGACAAAGATGAAAACTAGAAGCAGAAAACGATAAATTGAAATTGTTCCTAAGAAATGAAAAAAACATGTGAAGAAGGATGTCCAAGGCGATGATGCCATAACAGCGCCAAGGATGGAGTATGTGAAGCTAGAAGGGCGTGAGGCCGAGACGGGTTCCAGGAGTAGATTCCACGCTCAAGCTTGCCGTGGAGTAGTATCCGGCCCGTCGAGATATCCTTAAAGAGAAAATGAGAGTGTGAGAATTCAATAGTAGCATTGTTATCAAGGCAGAATTGAGACACAGACAAAATATTTCGAGATATGGAAGGAACATGCAAAACGTTGCGAAAATATAAAGTAGAGGAATTAAAAGGAATTTCGAAAGAACCTATGTTAGAGATTGGAAGCGATGAGCCATCACCGATGACGACGTCATCGGGTCCACTATATGGAGCATGGAGGGAGAGATTGGTGAGATCATTGGTAAGGTGATGGGTGGCCCCGCTATCCACAAGCCACGAATCAGGCGAGGAGGTTGAAGCGGAGGCAGTGTGTGCTTGAGGGCGAGTGGCCTAGTTCCTGGTTGGGCGTACATAAGGGGTGATGGTAAAGTTGGGGTGCGCTTTCTTGAAGTTGCGACAGTTGAAAAGAGTGTGACCCTTGTACCCACAATACTGACAGACGGATGTTTCTTTGGGAGGATCAGACGACTCATCAGTGGTGGGTATGGGATTTGGGTAAAACTGTCGAGGGGCAGTGTTACGGCTAGGGTAACGGGACTGACCAGGACGAAATTGGGCAGCAAAGGTCGTGGTTGGGAGAGGTGTGGTGGTTGTATTTTCGGGGTTTTGAAGATCATAGTTGATAAGCTTTTCATGGAGGGATTCGAAGGAGATAGGGTTATCTCTAGCTTCGACAGTTTCTTTGATGGAGCGGTAACGGTTTTTGTCAAGCCCACGAAGAACCTTAGCGATAATATCTTCAGGGTCCATGGGCTTGCCAAGATTGGCTAATTCGATGGTGCAAGTTTTGATTTGGTGCATGTAATCCGTAACAGATTGGTCGGGTTTTTTGGTAATGTTTTCAAGACGCTGTTTGATTTGTAGGATATGACCCCTAGAAGGATTGGCAAAGGTGGAGGAGAGGGTGGTCCAGGCCTCGCGAGAGGTTTTGGACTGGGTGACGAGTGGTGTGATGGCGCTATCAAGGGTACCTACGAGAGAGGCGAGGAGGAGACGGTCTTGACAAGACCAAGTAATGTGAGCGGGATTGGCAGTGGTGCGGCCATCCACAACGATAGTAGCGGCTGGGCAAGGGTGGGTTCCGTCAAGGTAAGAGAAAAGATCGAGGCCTTCCAGAAACGATTGAATCTGAAAAGACCATTGGACGTAGTTATTGGAAGTTAGGGTTTTGCATTGGGAAAGGTTGACGAAAATGATGGGTGTGTTGGGTTGAGCATTGTTAGGGACAACGAGAGCGTGTTGGTTTGCCATTGCGGAGGAGGATCGATGCCGAAAAAATTAGCTCGATGATACCATATAAACGTAACAGTATGAATGATATGAATGTTTGAGAAAGCTTTTGTATATTGATAATATTGACAATGTTTACAGGGGCTTTTATACTAAATATTTGCATAACTAAACCCTAGAATTAAGCAACAATCTACACTATTCTAGGAATGAAATAAGGAAAATATGATACATATAATTTACATAAGGAAAGGGATAACTAAAAGATACGGTTGATGATATGCCACAATATTGCTAGCTGGAATGTCTATCCTTAATACTCACATGGGGTGAATGGGGACCCCTTCAATTAAAAATGTATGTGAGAGGTGGCACCCAATTTGGACGTCACGCGGTGGCGCCCTATCACTTGTTACAGGTGATTTTGTCCTCTTCTTGGCCATGTTACTAATTGTACATTGCTTTACACTGCAACATGACATGCATCGAAAACGTAATTAGCCATTGATAGTTATCTTTGGCATGCTTAAACTCTATTTTTTTTTAGTAGAAGGGGGGGCTTAAATCATTAAATCATCTACTGAGTAAATTTTTTCAAGTATTCCACCGTTTAACATATCTCCACAAATATCGTATCTTACAATGTTGTCTTTAAGTACAGATGTCTCTAAGCTGAATAGGCCGGAGCTAACAACGGCGTATGAGGATTTCAGCAATATTATTGCTACTTTTGACGCCTTCACCATCTATAAACGAACTTTATCAAGTGGAGTAGAAATCGCAGTTGCATCAACCAATATCAGTTCTTCACTTGATTGGTCGGAGGCCGAAGAATTAGCATACTGGAAAAAAAAAGTTTGTTGAGTGGATTGATGAAAATATGAACAGAAGCGATTGTGATCTCATTGTATTCCACTATATTTTCTCATCTACTTGAACAAATAGCAATACAATCAACATGTACCTACAAATCTACAATGGAAATAAAAATTTAATGTTAACCTGCCCATGAACCTTCAACAATCAAGATACCTCAATAATTTGGTTTTAAAACGATCAACCGTCAATAGAGTATAAAAATAATAGTTTTAAGTTTAGCGACAATCAACATGTAAAAGAAATACATGTAAAACAAATACGCGATCAAAATGTCATATTGAGTGTTAGTTTGCCAAGCGCAAACACCTTCTCCCTAAAAAAGGCTCAGGCATGTCTTTGCATCATCACCCAAAATAAGGCTAATCTGTCTGTTACTAAATTGATGGGAGTATTATGCTAATCTAATGATCCTAATTCTATGGAATACTCGCACATTTTGTAAAAATAAGAATTAAAACACTCCTAATGAATATAGTTGGTCAAAAAGAAGATAAAAATACCAACCACGTTCCAAACGTAAATCGAATGACCAATCGAGGCAAAATGCATATATTATTATATTTATGTTCTCAACAAAGTTAGCTACAAAATATTTACGTATCTGATCTTGTTTGCAATCGATTCGAACATCCAAAAAATTATAACGACAAGAATTTCATTGTGAACGCTACTCAAAATATATAGAAAACCAAACCAAATCAAAATTCACTACTATACATATAAAACGTAAACGATTAAAATAATTTAAAGGACGGCGCGAGCCGTGCAACTAACTAGTAAACTAAAAAGTAAAAAACACTAACGCGGACACACTAAGCATGTATTTATACAAGACACGTATGGGCTTAGGCCGTAATTACGAATATTAACCAAGATACCCAATATTATTTCACCCAAGACAAGTTTAATTTCCTCAACTATCCTTCATGATTTTTGATGCTTTCCATTATTTAGAGTCTCTGATTTCTCATATCTTTTCACATTTTCTTGGGATCTTTCTTATGATCATTTGAATATGAGTTATGTTGCTTAGCGAATTTGTTTATGTTTGTATTCAGTATGAGAGTACTGAATGTTCGTTCGAGGTGTATTATTTATAGAAAAATATATTAGAATTATTATAGGGTTAAGTGTAAATAATTGATATTATTCATTCAAGGTTATTCTGACAGAATACAATTCTATGCTTTATATACTTACATATTGAATAGAGAATATGGCTAAACTAGGAAGGCAATTAAGGATTGCCATATATACACAAATATGGTGTGGAAAGAATTATAGCTAGCAACTATTATGGGATTTGCAACGGCTCTTTTCCAAGAATGGGGCAACAGCTATATTCCGTGTTTTACCCCCCCTCAAGTTGGAGCGTGGAGAGTCGAGACGCCCAACTTGGAGAGAAGTTCTTCAAACGATGTCCGTCCGAGTGCTTTGGTGAAGATGTCAGCTAGTTGACTTTTTGTGTGGACGTAACTTGGGTTAATAAAACCTTTAGTATACTCGTCTCGAATAAAATGACAATCCACTTCGATATGTTTGGTCCGTTCGTGAAATACGGGATTGCGAGTGATGTGTAGTGCCGAGTCATTGTCACAATGTAGATCAACGGCTGTCTTTTGAGTAATGCCGAGTGATGAGAGCAAACCATTTAACCATTTTAGTTCGCATACCGTGAAAGCCATGGCGCGATATTCGGCTTCGGCGGAGGACAAGGAGACGGTATTTTGCTTCTTAGTCTTCCACGAAATCGGGAGCTGCGCAAAGAACACTAGATAGGCAGATATAGACCGCCGAGTAGTAGGGCAAGACGCATAACTAGCATCACAATATGCTTGTAACGTCAAGGGGCTGTTGCTTCGGTATAGAAGGCCTTGTCCGGGATTGTTTTTGAGATAACGCACAACATTAAGAGCGGCATTCCACTGTTCAACGCGTGGAGCATGCATGAACTGTGCTAGTATATGGACTGAGTAAATCAGTTCTGGTCTCGTTATAGTGAGGTAGACAAGGCGGCCAATGAGACGGCGATAAGGTTGTGGGTCGGTGAGTAAGTCGGTTGTGGAAAGTCCGAGTTGGTGATTGGGTTCCATTGGAACGGTTGCAGGTCGTGAGCCAAGGAGGCCGGACTCTGTAAGTATGTCGAGGGCGTACTTTCTTTGAGAGATAAATAAGCCGGTTTTATTTCGAGCAATTTCAATTCCCAAAAAATATTTAAGTGGCCCGAGGTCTTTCATATGGAAGCACGTGCTTAAGTAGGTCTTGAATTCTTGAATTTTAGAGGAATTATTCCCGCATATAACAAGATCATCGACGTAAATAAGTATATGTACCTCGGTTTCAGCCTTTGTGAATGAGAATAAGGAATGATCGTAGGCATTTTGACGGAACCCGTAGTTTTTCAAGGCGGAGGCTAATTTAGCGTACCAGCACCTCGGAGCTTGTCGGAGGCCATATAGAGATTTGCGGAGTCGACATACTTTCCCGTCTTGCCGTTGATCATAGCCCGGGGGTAATTTCATGTATACTTCCTCGTGAAGTTCGCCGTGCAAAAACGCGTTATGAACGTCCATTTGTTGTAGATCCCAATTTTGGAGGCGGCAACAAAGTAGTAGTGTGCGGACTGTAACAAGCTTAACGGTAGGAGCGAACGTTTCATTGTAGTTGACCCCTTCCACTTGTCGGTTTCCCATGACCACGAGCCGTGCTTTGTGCCTTTCGATGGTGCCATCAGCATGATATTTAATCTTGTAGACCCATTTTGAAGCAATGGCCTTTTTATTAGGAGGTAGAGTTTCCAGTGTCCATGTGTTGTTTCTCTCGAGAGCTTCGATTTCCGACTTCATAGCGTCCCGCCATTGAGCAACCCGTACGGCTGTTTAAATGTGCTAGGCTCGTGATTTTTAGTCACGGCCGAAAGAAAAATACGATGTTTATGTGTAAATTTACTGTAATCAAGAACATGGGAGATGGGGTATTTCGTATCTGGAGACAGTGTCGATGCGGCGTGAGTAGAGGGACTGATAGGCGGTTGTTCATATCCGGAGAGACGGGAATTTGGAAATTTTGTTCGATGACCTTTGCCCATGTCAGTAGCGGTTTGTGTAGGTGCAGAGGAGGTAGATGTGTCGTGTTCAGGGGAGGGATTTGCAGAGGGATTTTCGGTGGTGTTGGTGGCGGAAGTCTCTGGTGGATTTTCTGTTGTCTCTGGTGGATTTTCTGTTGAGGGCCGTGTTGAGGGTGATGAAGGTTGGGCCGTGTTACATGTTATGGTAGGCTGGGACGTTTTGTCAGTGTTCGATGATTGTGGTGGTATGGTGTCGTTGGGCCGCGGGACTGGCACTTCGGGAGGGATAGGAGCAAAAGCATCGTCCAAAAAACAGTAGGTTTGATTTAAAGGTTTTGAAATATTATTATAAGGAAATTCATTTTCGATAAAAACGACATCACGAGAATTAAAATAAGTCCCGGTTTCTAAGTCGTAGACTTTCCACCCCTTTTTGCCAAAAGGATATCCTAAGAAAACACACTTGCGACTTCGAGATGCAAATTTGTCTCGAGATCGGTTAATATTTTTGGCGTAACATAGACATCCGAAAACTCGAATTTGATTGATGGGGGGCGGTTTTTGAAAAAGAAGTTCATACGGGGTTTTACCTTTGAGTATAGTTGAGGGAGTTCGATTAATAAGGTAAACGGCTCCCAAAGCACACTCTCCCCAAAAGTATATGGGTAGATTAGCTTGAAAAAGAAGAGCTCGTGCTACGTTTAAAATGTGGCGATGTTTTCGTTCCACACGACCATTTTGTTGGGGTGTGTCGACCATTGAGGATTGATAAATAATACCGTTTTCGTTAAAGAATTTTTCAAAGCACGTGAACTCGGTACCATTATCACTTCTCAAGGATTTGATTTTCTTATTAAATTGTCTTTCAACGAGAGTGAAAAAATTTAGCAGCGTTTGACGTGTGTCACTTTTCTGACGAAGAAGATATACCCACGTCGAACGGGAAAAATCGTCAACAATAGTTAAGAAAAAACGAGACCCACATGAGGCATTTTCAGAATAAGGCCCCCATAGATCACAGTGAATTAAATCAAAAATATCCGATGCAATACTTAAACTTAAAGAAAAAGGTTCTCGTGTTTGTTTCGCACGAAGACAAATATCGCAATGTTTGCTATGAAAATTAGAGTTTAAATGTTTATTTGAAAGAAATGGTAAAAAACGAGAAATACTCGAACCCGGGTGACCCAAATGACGGTGCCAAAGTTCGGTTTCATCCGGTGTGGAAATCGTGTTTATTTGAGCTGCCAGATCACGCACGCCCTTGAGAAAATACAGTCCCTCATGCTCCTCACCCGCACCAATCACCGTCTTCGAGGAACGGTCCTGTATTAAGCAAAATTTGTGAGAAAATTGGATTGTTAATGACGTATCAATAAGGAGTTTGGATACGGAAATTAAATGACAATTGAGGTCAGCAGCAAACAAAGCATCTCGTAAAATAAGGCGGGGAGACAATCGAATATCCCCACTTTGGGTGGCAACTGTAATGTCACCATTGGGCAAACCCACTGAACGTGGTGAGATTGGTTTAAGATTCGAAAAGTCGGACAAACAACTAGACATATGATTCGATGCACCCGTATCAATAATCCAATAGAAAGGAGAGAATTTACCACTGATGGTGTCATTTTTGAGCGTGGCTTGACGATTCTGCCACATTGCATTCAACTCCTCAAGTTGTTGAGGGGTCATACTTTATTAAGATCGAGCTTGTCGAAGGTGGATACGGAACCGATGGCACCGACAGTTCTCGCAAAGAAGTCGACCAGGAGGGTCGGCCGGCGATCGGGCACGGGTCCGATGAAATCTTCGCCGCTCTCTGTTTGATCCCCCGCCCCCGCCCCCTGTTTCTTCAAACGCTCCCAACGAGCTCGTCCCTCAACATCGGGGACGAACACAGCATTACTCAAGTCCGTGTCATTTGGATTAATAAAGATGCGATCACGGGGACGGTCACCCCACCAGTCGGGGAAATTTCCCGTAACACGGTAACATAATTTGAAGAAATGGCCATTCTTTTTGCAAGCGATACAAAACGGTCTATTTTGGTCACGAGCAGTGTTGGAGTTCGAATGATAAGACTGATTGGAATCCCGCCCCCCATGAGGTCGATTATTATGATTAACGCGAGCAGCAAAAACCATTGTATCAGGCTTGGAATCAGACCGGTTAGATGAGATATTACGCATTGCTTCGTCTTGTAAAAGACGATTGTAAATTAAGTCTAAATTAGGAAGGGGACGGATTGCAAGGATTTGGGACCGTGTGCTATCAAAACGGTCATCGAGACCCATTAAAAAGTCCCTGATCTTTTTCTTTTCTCTATGGGTGTCAAGGAGACTTACCAGATTGCAGGCGCAAGGGTCGCACGAACAGGTGGGAAGCGGGTCAGACTCGAGAAGCTCATCCCACAGTTGGATCATGCGGCCGTAGTAATTCTGCAAAGATTCCGTTGGGCCTTGTCGGCACGCCATTAAGTCAGCGTGTAATTTGTATACCCGTGCTTCATTTGTTTGACAGAAACGGTTTTTGATATCGTCCCAGATTTGTTTGGCCTGAGGACGATAGGAGATCTGTTTTTGGAGTTTGGGGTCGATGGAATTGTAGAGCCAGAGAGTGACCAGCGCGTTGGTAGATTGCCAGGAGTCGAATTTCGCGTCGGTGGCTGATGGTGGTTTAACCACGCCATTGATATACCCTAACTTGCCTTTCGCAAGAAGGGCGAGATGAAAGGAACGGGACCATTCATCGTAATTGCTTCCATTGAAGGAAATAAGGGTAATTCTGGTACCGGTGTTTTCGATTTGAACAATATTTGATGAAGAATCGGGGGGATTGACGATCTGTTGTTCTTGATCCGTCATCCTGTGTTTGTGTGTTTTTCGATGAAGAAGAGGGAAAGTCGGCAATTAGGATGAACCTGTAGCTGATACCATATTAGAATTATTATAGGGTTAAGTGTAAATAATTGATATTATTCATTCAAGGTTATTCTGACAGAATACAATTCTATGCTTTATATACTTACATATTGAATAGAGAATATGGCTAAACTAGGAAGGCAATTAAGGATTGCCATATATACACAAATATGGTGTGGAAAGAATTATAGCTAGCAACTATTATGGGATTTGCAACGGCTCTTTTCCAAGAATGGGGCAACAGCTATATTCCGTGTTTTAAAATAAGACCAATTAATTTGATGATTTTGGTAACTCGGCAGTTTTCAACGATAATTGAATTCGGAGACATGTATGTGATGTATTGCTATTGTTTGAACTGTGGTTTTGCTTATATAGTTGAATGTATTTATTTAGGAGTAAATTAGATTTTACTCCCTTTTGAAATCAACTTTTTTAAAATTATTCTCTTTTAATTTTTTTTGCTAAAATTACTTTCCTACTTTATATTTTTTTGCTAAAATTGCTCCAAACATCAATTTAGGTGACTTATTTAGTCTGTTTTTGAGCTTATTCCGTTTGTGGCTTAGCTAATCTATACTTTGAAAGTATAACTATGTAGACAAATGTAGGGGGAGTGCAAAAATAGAGAAAATAAGTCATTTAAATTGTGAGTTTTGAAATAATTTTAGGAAAAAAATGCAAGTTAAGAGAGTAATTTTAGCAAAAATGCAACTTGAGGGAGTAGTTTTAGCAAGAAATAGAAGTTAAGGAAGTAATTTTAAAAGAATAAAATAAAAGAGAGTAATTTTAAAAAGGTTGATTTTAAAAGGGAGTAAAATCTAATGGGTTATTTTATGAGATTAATCCAACCTATACCTTCCTTTCCCAAATTACCCCAACCTACATTTTATCTCATATTAATCTCATCTTTACACTCATTTTTCTTGTATTAGACCATGCTTAAATTTGACCTCTTATAACCAGTTGAGTTATTAATCAACCAGTTTCTTTGTTTATTTTAGAGGTTAATTCATCTTCTCCCTCCATTAACTTTCTTCCCCTTTTTTTTTCTTCTTTCTTCCTCCTATGCATCATTTTAGGGAACAACCGAAAAACAATTCTTGAAAACCCCATAATATACTCAAAATTAAGGTTTAATGTTGAGCTTTCAAAAATATGAAAATCCATACTTCAGATTGATATTATCTTACTTTGTCAAATTTGAAACCCAAATGCCATATCATCAATTCATCATATTCTCCAAAAATTTATCAACCCAGCATGATCACCTCCGCTGCCACCAGATACGCACAGCTTCTCCACCGTCACACACCAATTCACGATTCCCTTGCTCCTCTTCGCACAATTAGCAGCAGCGTCGGCGCCGATTTCGACACGAGTCCCACGCCAGGAGCTACCTCGTTCGTTCATCTCGACAACCGGCAGCTGTATCTCAACCTTGCTTCTCCTCTAACTTCGTTCTAGCAGCTGCGACCACTAGATATTCTGGGTTTGCTCTTCAGTATCTGGGTTTGCCCACATACTCAATTTGTGCTCCTATGTCAAAATTTGTGCTTAATCACATTATGGGTTCATTTGGTAGTGTTAGGTTAATCGAAGAGGGGATTTGAGAATTGATTGGAGAATCGATCAATCCAATAAATTCGTTATATTTGGAGATTTGGGAATTGATACGTAAGATGATGGTAGATTTGGTCTTAGGTTACTTGAAAAGGGGATTTGTGTATTTGTGATTTGGTGGTGTTTAATTGAAATGGGATTTGGTATAATGAAGAGAAAGTGAGGAACTGATTACAAGAATAGAAAAAGGGAAAAAAGATTGACTAAGATTAGAGAGTAACTTGTTTAGCAGGTTGCCCTTCCAATGAAGTAATACGAGAAAAATGAGTGCAAAGATGAGATTAATATGGGATAAAACATAGGTTGGGGTAATTTGAGAAGGGGAGGTATAGGTTGGATTAATCCCATAAAATAACCCAAATCTAATTTATTTTTTATTTAATTTATTTTGGAGGTTCTAAAGTTATGGTTGATTCCTGTCAAAATTTGGTTGACACACTTTATAGCGAATATATTTAGGAATCAACTAACTCAGTAGATTCTGATTTATACTGATGCAGATTGGGCACAATGCGCATTTTTAGGAAGACCTCTTGGCTAGGGACGAAGCCAGGAATTCAATCTATCTAGGGCTAAATTTTAAAATATATAAAACGCTATTTTTTTTCTCGAGATTTGTAATACAAGCCTACAATATAGGCTTGGTAAGTCGATACTTATAAAATGATTTTATGGGTATTAAATTTTGCGCACAGATCAGTTTTAGAGTTTTTGAGCCAAATATAAACGATTACTAACAAATACAACTGTACGAGTTATTAATTATTATCGATATTATAATATTTATGTTGAATGGAGTTAATTTATAATTATTTTAACAATTTTGATAGTGAGCTATTTAAATTGAGCTGTAAAATTTTTGTAGTGAAATTCATTTAAAAAAGATGTACTCATACTCCCTTCATTTAAAATTTGAGGTAAATTTTGAAAATTGTATATTCCGTAAAAAAATTTATAATAAAGAAATTATATAATAATATTTTTCATTCATTATCTCACTCGTTAGCCGTAAAATGATTGATAAGTAATAGGAAACGAAAAAAAAAAAAGAAAAATAGTTGTAATAATTATTTCCGGGAAAAAAAATACACCAAGGGGGATTGAACCTGAGTTGGTTCTCTGAAAACCAAATACCATACCACTACACTACAAGGTTACCACTGACTCTTTACTACTTCAAATAATATATATTTTTCTTTCCCTCGGAAACTACTCGGGCTTAAGCCCGAGTAGCCTAGCCCTGGTTCCGCCCCTGCAGTCTTGGCGAAACTTTGGTTTCTTGGAAAACAAAGAAACAACCCGGTGTTAGCTAAAGTTTAGCCAAAGCTGAATGCCGTGGTATGTCATTTAGCACAAGTGGGATAGGGTTTGGGTGAATAATGTTTTATCGGATCTTCAAGTCACTTATACCAAACTAACCAAAGCCTATTCCTCTACATTGTGACAATGAAGCCCGGTTTTTTATGAAAGAAGGAAGCACACATGGAGCGCTGTCATGCACAAGTTGGTGTAGGGATTCTGCCAGAACGGCCTGATGAGCAACAATGGGGCGAAGTTGAGGCTAAGCAAGTCGAGCAGAGGAGTTGGGTGCACTTGGGTCCTAAAATACCAGCGCTTGGATTTTGTGGAAGCGAGGCTTGAGGAACATACTAGTATTGGCATGGAACATACGGGAATGGATACTATTGTAATTGATAGAAACTCGAGTATCGTAATTGTATTATTCGTATTGTCAATCGTGATTACAATCTAATACATTCGGGGTTATATAATATACAAGCATCGATATATACGGAAGGAGATAATTACAAATATATGTAACGGCTATATAATATCGTAATTATGGCAAGGAGATATTTTTGCCTTTATTGTTTGTAGAGAACCGTTGGTGATGGGCTCTCGTAATACCCCCTCAAGTTGGCGTGTGGAGACTCGAAACGCCCAACTTGGGTAAAAGTGCTTCAAACGATATTCGACCAAGGGCTTTAGTAAAAATGTCAGCCAATTGAGCTTTGGTGTGGACGTAGCTTGGATGGATAGTGCCTTTGAGAATCTCGTCCCGAATAAAGTTACAGTCAACTTCGATATGTTTGGTCCGTTCGTGAAAGACCGGATTACGAGCAATGTAGAGTGCAGACTGGCTATCATATAGAAGTTCAATTGGTTTATCATGTGGAATGCCGAGGAAGGATAGAAGGTGAAGAGTTAAGAACGATTAACACCTAAGAGAGGGGGGGGGGGGGGTGAATTAGGTGTACCTTTTAAAAATTTTATCCTTAACTTGGTTAATTAATTAACTTAAGCTAAGAATATTGAAGTACAAGACTTGAGAAACTTAATTGAATGTAAATTCACAAGAAGGTACAAAGATTCTATGTCACAAGATAGGTGACGTGACACGAAACTTGATTAGGTACATGCGAGAAATAGCAAAGTGGAAGAACGTAAAAGTAAATGAACAAACAAACGACATTTTAAAAATTGGTTCAGCCTCTACTCCGAGGCCTACGTCCAACCGTTATTTTATTGCTTGTTTAGAAATTTACTCAAACTTACTAAACCCCTTACAATGAAAATAACTCGCCAACCTACTCCGGTTGCACTCAAACTTAAAGCTACTCCTGTAACACCCCCATACTCCAAGTGCCTTACCAGGACCACTCAGGTATAAGGATGCTACCATCTCGGTTACCCGCGGCAACGATAATCATCAGACAATAACGAAACAACATTTAAATAGTAATACTTTAGTGAAAGGTTACAATCCAAAATACGAATACAAGTTCTCAAACCAACTGTCTAATCAGCTAACTAAAATGTTTATTAAACTACTAAAGCTACAACGGAAGACTTCTATCGTCAGACGGTGGCACATCCCAGCTATCCCATGTACTCGACTCATACCTGCTCAATAACTGTTCACCATCCCCGAATGGATCACCACAGTTTTTAAAACATTAAACGGGGTCAGTACTAATCACACAATTTATATAACCAACAATGACGATAATCAACACACTCAAACAAATCACACATAATCACCCACTCCAATCAATCTCCGTCACCGATCGTCCACTGGACCAGCCACGCCCATGGGGGACCGCAGCCGTACCCACCAAATCCCCGCTCATCATACCGAGCGATAACCCTGTCCCATTAATGTGCACATCCCCTCCCGTGGCGGGTTCCACGGAGGGCGAAACTAGGGCGTGAAGCCACTCCCGTAAGTGACTCCACTCAGTCGAGAACGCATCTCGAGAACCAGAGACAAACAATCACAACCATTAAGCAACAAATCAAACCAACAACCGTCACAATACGAATACGATAATATTCAACAATCACACAACACCAACAATGCATTATGGGACTAATACTGAGTAGGGAAACCCTACCTGGAAAGCACAACACAATCAGATGGTCTCACAGCTGATATCAAAAAGCTTCCTCTACGAATCCTCCTCCTAACATACGAACATATAATCACTACCAATCACAAAATACGACAAAACCCCCAAATCCCAATATTAGGGTTTAACCAACTTTAACGAAATACTATAAAAATGGTACATAGATCTTACCCTCGACGCAAGGATTACAACGGTATAAAGAAAGGTAAAATCCGACCTTCCAAGCTCCGGGATTTGCCAACAATGCGATTGATGCGAAGAACGTAGTTTGATTTCTCTTTTTTGAAAGTAATTAGGTTTTAAAAGTGTTTAAAGAAAAGTGACGGAAGTTATTATATACTTAATCGCATTATTAACAAAACCCGAGAAATCATCCCCCGTAAACCGGCTACTCGATCGAGTAGCTGAGGTACTCGATCGAGTGCCCCCTTACTCGATCGAGTATCAACGTTACTCGATCGAGTACCCAACGGGTCAGAAACTATTTATAAAACGCAACACGCCTTTACTTGACAGAGTAAGGCCTACTCGATAGAGTACCCAGAGACTCATAAATCCGTAGTATTACAGTCTTCCCTCCTTAAAAAGAATTTCGTCCCCGAAGTTCAAACCACAACAAAACAAAGACACACTACAACACTCCCGACTCAACAACCAAAACAAAACTCAACATAAAACATGTTACTAACCCAAACTCAACCCGACTCAACCACAACAACCATACCGACACAACATAAAAAGGGTATAAAAACTCTTAAAAACTCTTTGCGATCATCTCCTACCCCCCCTAAAAGAAACAAGGTTACTTCCCCGTAACCATACATACCTGATCAAAAAGGAAAGGGTAACGCTCTCTCATGGCCTCCTCTGCCTCCCATGTAGCTTCCTCAGTCTCGTGGTTAGACCAAAAGGATCTTAAGCAAAACTGTCTCACCACTCCTAGTCTTCCTAACTTTCCGGTCAAGAATCTGCTTAGGTACCTCAAGATATGATAAGGACTCATCTAGCTCTAAGATCTTTGCCTCTAACACATGTGACGGGTCACTCACATACTTCCGCAGCTGAGATACATAAAACACATTATGCACTCTCTCTAACGCAGCTGGTAAAGCCAGATGATATGCAACCTCTCCAACCCGCTCTAAGATCTCATAAGGCCCGATGAACTTCTGACTCAGCTTGCCTTTCTTCCCAAATCTCATAACCCCACGCATAGGAGACACTTTCAGAAGAACCTTGTCCCCAACCTGAACCTGTATATCCCGGCGATGTAGATCTGCATAACTCTTTTGCCTATCCTGAGCTGCTCTCATCCGTTCCCTGATCATCTTAATCTGTTCAACCATCTCATGTACCATCTCTGGTCTTAGAACCACCGCCCTCAAAGATCTTTTCTTCCCAACAAATCGGACTCCTACATCTCCTCCCATATAAAGCCTCAAACGGTGCCATGCCAATACTAGTGTGATAGCCATTTAACAAAGAAAACTCTATCAAATCCAACCTCTGTTCCCAACTACCACCAAAGTCCATCACACAAGCTCGTAACATATCCTCAAGAGTCTTGATCGTTCTCTCGATCCGACCGTCCGTCATCGCGGGATGAAATCTCAGACTCATCTTCAAAGTTGTTCCCAAAGATTCCTGCAACTCTTTCCAAAACCTTGAGATAAATCTCGCATCTCTGTCAGATACTATGTCTTTAGGGACTCCATGTAACTTAAGCACATTCTTCCGATAAGCCATAGCTAATTGTGCTTTAGTCCATGTATCTTTCATTGGCACAAAGTGAGCTGACTTGGTCAGTCGATCCACTATTACCCATATCATGTTGTTACCCTGTTGACTCTTTGGCAAACCCACGATAAAATCCATAGAAATGGATTCCCACTTCCACTCAGGTACCTCTAAAGACTGAATCTTACCTTGTGGTCGTCGCTGTTCCCCTTTAACTCTCTGGCATGTCAAACAACGGGCCACAAACTCAGCTGTTTCTTTCTTCATCCCAGGCCACCAAAACGTGTTCTTCAAGTCCTTGTACAGCTTGTCACCACCTGGATGTACTGAATATGGTGTACAATGTGCCTCTGTCATGATAGTCTTTTTCAGCTCCTCATCATTAGGGACACACCACCTACCATCGAACCTCAAACTACCATCTGTATGAATAGAGAATCGAGACCCTGTCCCTTTCTCTACTCCAGCTCTCCACTCAACCATCTTAGGATCCAACGTCTGTTTACCTCGAATATCATCATAAAGATCAGGCTGTACTGTCAAATCTCTCACGGCATCCCCTCTCTGCATCATATGTATCCCAAACTTCCCCACCTCATCTCTCAACCTCATTAAAGATAGAGCTGTACACAAAGAATGTACACTCTTCCTACTCAAAGCATCTGCAACAACATTGGCTTCCCTTCATGGTAGATAATATCCATGTCATAATCGCCAATCAGCTCCATCCACCTCCTCTGTCTCATGTTCAACTCCTTTTGAGTGAAGATGTACTTGAGACTCTTGTGATCCGAAAATACCTTAAAGGTCGCCCCATAAAGGTAATGTCTCCAAATCTTGAGAGCAAACACCACTGCACCCAACTCTAGATCATGTGTAGGGTAGTTCTCCTCATACGGCTTCAATTTCCTAGAAGCATAGACAATCACCTTACCGTTCTGCATCAACACACATCCCAACCCATTCTTTGAGGCATCTGTATAAACCTCAAAGTTCTCGATCCCTTCAGGCAATGCTAAGATAGGAGCTGTGGTCAAACGCTCCTTTAATGTTTGGAACGTCGTCTCACAACTCTCATCCCAACGAAACCTGTTCTCTTTCCTCATCAAGGCTATCATAGGTCTAGCTAACTTGGAGAAATCTTTCACAAACCGTCTGTAATATCCAGCTAAACCCAAGAAACTCCTGATCTCAGAAACATTCTTTGGTGCTTCCCACTTTGTCACTGCCTCAATCTTTGCCGGATCCACAGCTACTCCCTCCTTAGAGATCACATGCCCCAGAAAAGCAACTTTCTCTAACCAGAACTCACACTTGGACAGCTTAGCATATAACTCATGCTCCCTCAAAGTCTGCAACACAATCCTCAGATGCTCCTCATGTTCCTCCTTAGTCTTGGAGTAGACTAAGATGTCATCGATAAACACCACCACAAACTTGTCCAAAAACTGTCTGAAGATTCTGTTCATCAAATCCATAAACACAAATTTCCGCGTATTAGATAACCCAAACGGCATCACCACATACTCACAATGGCCATACCTCGACGTGAAAGTCAGTTGTCTTTGGTATGTCCACCTCTCTAATCTTCACACCATGGTACCCCGACCTCAAATCAATCTTGGAAAAGACTGATGCACCACTCAACTGATCAAACAGGTCATCTATCCTTGGCAAAGGATACTTGTTCTTCACCGTCACTCGGTTCAGCTCTCTGTAATCTATGCACAACCTTAAACTCCCATCTTTCTTCTTCACAAAAAGAACTGGTGCTCCCCACGACGATACACTAGGTCTAATGTATCCCTTATCTATCAGATCATCTAACTGTTTCCTGAGCTCCTCCATCTCTTTAGGACCCATCCGGTACGGTGCCTTAGAGATTGGCCCCGTCCCCGATTTCAACTCAACTGTGAAATCTATCTCCCTCTTCGGTGGCAACCCCAGAATCTCCTCTGGAAAAACATCTGCAAACTCTCCCACCACAGTATCGATCAACTGTCGGACTCTCTATCCGGTCATCTCTCACATGGCACAAGATCAAAGGGCATCCCTTCCTCAGATAAGACTTCAAGGTCACAGCTGCAATCAACTTAACTTTGGGTTTGACCACAAACCCGCGATAAGACACACTAACACCCTTAGGACCTCTCAAAGACACTTTCTTTTGATGACAGTCTATCTTAGCTTTATACTTTCCCAACCAATCCATCCCGACTATCATCTCAAAACCGTCAAAAGGAAACTCTAGCAAGTCTACAGGTAGATCAACTTGCCCAACTATAATAGGCACATCTCTATACAACCTCCCACATGATACAGACTCACCCGAAGGTATAAAAACTTTCTCACTTACAGACTCATATACCCTCAAACCCAACCGTTTAACATGACTCGAAGATACAAACGACTGAGACGCCCCGAATCAAACAAAACAAAGGTATGAATACCGTTAACAAGAAAAGTACCGGTGATAACATGTGCATCATCCTCAATTGCTTTCTTGTCCATCATGAACAAACTTTCCACCGGTCTTCTGTCCACCTCCCCGGGATAGTATCTTGGTGATGTGGTCGGCTTAGCACCCGACCCCGATTGTTGTTGTTGTTCGTAGCTGGTTTCTGATAAGAATTACCGCCATTGCGGTTACCTCCACCCCGATAGCTCGACTTCCCGGTTAGACCATGACCCGGACGGTCTATTGCTCGCATAACTCTGTGCAGGTCCCTGAGAATAGCTCCCCCGAGCCGATCCCTGAAAAGCTCCAGGCATACTCGTGCACTCATGTCCCTTGTGGCCTACACCGCCACAGCCATAACAGGTCATCCCCCAACTACCACTACCACTCACACGGCCACGCCCAAAGGAAGCCCCAAGATCAACGACCCGACCTTAAGAAAACCCTCTAGCTTGATTGTGGTTGCCTTTCTTGTGACTAGATTGGCCACCACCCTCACTCTCAGCCTTTCTTTTCTCTCCCACTCTCTCCTAAGCCATCTTCACCAACCTCTCAGCTCTCCTAGCCCTCTCATAACCTTCCTTAACATCAGTAAGGACTCCCACGGGTAGTTTATCCATGATCTTAGGGGTCAACTCCCTCTCAAACCTCAGCGCCAGATTCTCCTCACTTAAACCCATATCCTCAGCATACCTAGACTTCTCATTAAACTGCTTGTAGTACTCAGCAACTGACATATCAGATGTCATCTTAAACCCATCAAACTCCTCTCTCAGCTTACTCCTCACATGTTCCGGTACAAACTCTTTCCTCATAGCCCTCCGAAACTATTCCCAAGGTATATCAGGTAAGCCATGGTTTGCATACATCTCCCTAGCACTCACCTTCACCTTATCCCACTACTCGCCAGTTGCTTCCCTCAGGTAGAACGCAACTTTTTCTACTCTTATCTCATCAGGAAAGTGAACCAGGTCTAGTATGTTCTCCATCTCACGATGCCAGTTGTCAAGAAGGTTTGGTTCCCCGGTTCCCTTGTACTCTTTTGGGTTAAACCTCGCTATATAAAGGCTGATCTTAGAGTGATCAACCTCCTTGTCCTTTCCCACTTTCTTTAAGGCCTCTGTAAGAGCATCCTGATGCTCCAACATCTTAACGATACCATCTATGTTCATGGTCTCAGCTCTCGCATACAAAGCGTTTCTCTTGGGCGGCATCTTGAAACTATATAAGAAAGGGTAGATATAAACATACGCACTAAAACCTCAAAACACGAAAGCGGACTGCTCAGAACACACTCGATCGAGTGTCTAAACCTACTCGATCGAGTAGAGGCTACTCGATCGAGTGCCCACCATACTCGATCGAGTGCCTCGACATCAGACCCCAAACAGACCTTCTGATCTCTAACATACTCGACCGAGTAGCGATCGAGTGACCCCCTACTTGATCGAGTGCCCTATGTACTCGATCGAGTGCCCAAAAACACGATTCTGGTTGTAAAAACGTCAAATACCCACTCGATCGAGTTAGACACACTCGACCGAGTATCTCACCTACTCGATCGAGTACCTCCTTACTTGATCGAGTCATGCTGACTCGTATATACTACCCCCATGTTATCTCACATATCCCAACATATATGCAACTTTATAAACTCGACATATAATATAGTTAAGCATGCATTTCTACCAAGCTTTTCATATGATCAACAAAACGACTATATCATATTATCAAACGCCACATAGTAAACATCCAACATGCTTCTTGTTCAAACAACAGTTCTATATACTTCACCAACCTTTAATTCACAATCTCAACTTCTACTCCAAACATCCAACAATTACAACATACATCACCACATCCACATACAAGCTAACAAGCATCACATACAACCTTGACATATACCCTCATGTGACCGGTTCAAAATTGTAGGGCGAGTTCGCGACTTTAGGACGTCTCCCAAGGCTTTGCATTAGCTCCTACAACCTTTACCCCGGGTTCATTTTAATTGACTCCCTATGTTCATTAGATTCATTGGTTACGGGTTTCAGGATCGTCGCTCAGATACCATTTTGTAACACCCCCATACTCCAAGTGCCTTACCAGGACCACTCAGGTATAAGGATGCTACCATCTCGGTTACCCGCGGCAACGATAATCATCAGACAATAACGAAACAACATTTAAATAGTAATACTTTAGTGAAAGGTTACAATCCAAAATACGAATACAAGTTCTCAAACCAACTGTCTAATCAGCTAACTAAAATGTTTATTAAACTACTAAAGCTACAACGGAAGACTTCTATCGTCAGACGGTGGCACATCCCAGCTATCCCATGTACTCGACTCATACCGCTCAATAATCGTTCACCATCCCCGAATGGATCACCACGCTTTTAAAACATTACACGGGTCGATTAATCACACAATTTATATAACCAACAAGATACAAGAATCAACACAAATCAAACAAATCACACATAATCACCCACTCCAATCAATCTCCGTCACCGACGTCCACTGACCAGCCACGCGATGGGGGACCGCACTGTACCCACCAAATCTCCGCTCATCATACCGAGCGATAACCCTGTCCCATTAATGTGCACATCCCCTCCCGTGGCGGGTTCCACGGAGGGCGAAACTAGGGCGTGAAGCCACTCCCGTAAGTGACTCCACTCAGTCGAGAACGCATCTCGAGAACCAGAGACAAACAATCACAACCATTAAGCAACAAATCAAACCAACAACCGTCACAATACGAATACGATAATATTCAACAATCACACAACACCAACAATGCATTATGGGACTAATACTGAGTAGGGAAACCCTACCTGGAAAGCACAACACAATCAGACGGTCTCACAACTGATATCAAAAAGCATCCTCTACGAATCCTCCTCCTAACATACGAACATATAATCACTACCAATCACAAAATACGACAAAACCCCCAAATCCCAATATTAGGGTTTAACCAACTTTAACGAAATACTATAAAAATGGTACATAGATCTTACCCTCAACGCAAGTATTACAATGGTATAAAGAAAGGTAAAATCCGACCTTCCAAGCTCCGGGATTTGCCAACAATGCGATTGATGCGAAGAACGTAGTTTGATTTCTCTTTTTTGAAAGTAATTAGGTTTTAAAAGTGTTTAAAGAAAAGTGACGGAAGTTATTATATACTTAATCGCATTATTAACAAAACCCGAGAAATCATCCCCAGAAATGGCGCTACTCGATCGAGTAGCTGAGGTACTCGATCGAGTGCCCCCTTACTCGATCGAGTATCAATGTTACTCGATCGAGTACCCAACAGGTCAGAAACTATTTATAAAACGCAACACGCCCTTACTCGACAGAGTAAGGCCTACTCGATAGAGTACCCAGAGACTCATAAATCCGTAGTATTACAACTCCGCTTCAAGAGTTTATGGGTTCTATCTCAAGGTGTTATAGAATCTTGAATCTCAAGAGTTCACTTAATGAACATGGAGATCACAATGAAGATCTAACACGAGAATCATGGAACAAACTCATTATGTCACAGTACAGTGAACTGATACTTGGAGGTTTTACAGCTTTTTCGAAAACAATTTGAAGACTTTAAACTCAGAAAAACGTTTTGCAAACACTTGAAGAACAAGGCTTTAAATGCAAAAATGATTTGCAAGGTTTTTACAATAAATGCTTTGGAAGTCTTAAGAAATAAATGTGACTAAGACACTCTATTTATAGTGGATTTAGTCTTAGGTAAGTACAACTTAGAAAAACTAAATCCAATATTAAAATGATAGGCTTGAGTGATGGTAAGTGTTAGACTATAGGCTTGGGGCTTAAGAAATCAGAAAACTTAAGCTTCTACACTCAACATGTGACATTTTACCAAAATGGCGAAAAGCTTTTCTTACTTTAGAAGTTTGACAAGTCTTCTTTGCCATTTTAGTAAAAGGTGTTTGCACAATTCTAGAGGCTTAGTCAAGTGGGTTTGTGACTCCAAAATTTCAGATTATTTTTCAAGCTTTTGAAAATTCAAATGTTTAAGGTTTCAAGTTTGCAAAGTTTTAACACTTAAAAGATTTTGGTCGAAATTCCTCCTCCGTATGATAGTACCAGAAACCACAGTACAATGTACTGTTACATGGTTTTGCCATTACTTGACTTAAATGAGAATGTTGCACTTACTCTTACATTTTTCGACTAAGGCTTAGAAAACACTATTGTCTTGACTTCCTTGATTAGCTTGATCATCTTGAATCATTGTTGAAAGTCCATTTGATTGCTTCAATCACTAATCATTTCAACTAAGAGCAAACAATCAAATAACAAAGGGACTTGGCATCATCAAGACAATGTGTTCTAACAAATTCCCCCTTTGATGATGACAAGTCCAATCATGTGTGATATTCCCCCTTAGCCCATGGTTAGTCGGTCTTTGGTCATTTCAACATAAACATAATTTATAAACATGATAAAGGTAGTCGAAAGGTGCAACATGCTTGGCTAAGATAAAACTTCTAATCATGAAAGCTAAGACATAGGCACGGTGAACGTTGGACAAAGAGTTAAAAGATCACACATGGCATAATTAAACTACTTCCTCCTCTTGACATCGTCAAAGGAGGATAAAACATGTCCAAAGTTCAGCAACACGATTTAAAAACACACACAAATTGTTCAAGCAAACCAAACACGCAAGCAACCAAAGAGTGCAAAAGAGTCTTAAAATAACAAAGAGCCAAGGTTCAAGGAAGAGATAAACGGTTAGAAGGGCATGTGCTCAAGTGGAGGAGTTTGGCTTCGTAGCATCAAGGCGTTCAAGTAAGTCTTCATTCATAGTACAAAGATCACCCACCTCATCCCGTAACTTGCCTTGTTCTTTGACCAAGCGATGAACAACTCCAAGAAGTTCATCCAATTTTGCTAACACCACACCCAATTCAACAGTAGACCCCAGTGTGGCACCACTTCCCGACTGATTTTTCTTTTCCAATTTCCCATCCTTAATCTCCAGATTCATCCGAGAAAGGAGGCCGGGTGTCATCTCATCACTCAATTTCTCAAATGCAGGAATTCCCTTTAACACTAACCCTTCCTTCATAAAGATGATGGAGAGCCACATACCATACGGCACCACGACATTTTTATCAAAATTGCCGCTTTGAAATTCAGTGGACATCTCATGAATTCGGTGAAACATAAAGCAAGGGAGATTAATGTGTTTGTGTTTGACAATGTGATGGATAAGGAGCATATCAAGAAGAGAGCATTTCCCACGGCTATTGTTGCTTGGGATGAGATTGCGAAAGACAAGGTTAAAGATAAACCTAATGGGGGCGGATAATTCAAGGGCATAAATGTTGGTTGGTCCATTGTTATCATGAGGTCGAAGAACCTTCATGACTTGGGTGGATGTGACCTCATCAATTTCTACCCAGTCACGTTTGGGAAAGGAGGTGAGTCCGACATTACAAACATCGAGATGTGCACCAAGTTGGTCAAGGGTGAGGACAAAAGGTTTCTGATTTATGTAGGCGGAAAGGGTTCCCGATGCAACATTAACTTTGGCAGTTGCATAGAATTGGATGATTTCGGACAAGTACATAGGGCTATACTTGTCCAACAAATTCACCCAACCTTGTGCATACATAGCTTCTTTGAAGTATTTGAAAGCAAGAGGTGTCATACCAAGATTTTTTATAACGCCTTCCACTGTGGAAGCAACAGATCAACATACCTTGGCACAACTTGAGAGTCTCATCCGGAAGATCGAGAGAATTGAGATGGTTAAGGACGTCATTTTTGAATGAATCACCAAAAGGAGCAATGACTAGGTCCATGCAAGTATTGAGTGGAACCTTCTCTTCAACAATCTCATCTTCATTCACACTAGACATCTCTTGATGATATTGAGCCCTTTTGGTTACCTTGGTTTTGGAACCGGATCCTTTCTTCCTTTGTGTAGCCTTGGATTTTGGTGGGGTGGCTTCCGGTGTTTCATCATCATCATCACCGAAGATTTCAACCATCTTTCGCTTAGACCGGGTTCTTGATGCGGGTTGTGAGAATTGTGGGTCAAGCCCATCATCAAACACCTTCTCGGCATCACCATGATCCTCAACATTGATTACTTCTTCAACATGCATGGTCTTCTTTGGGTCTTCATCGTTTTTCTCAATGCCAAGACCGATTTCCTCTGCAACAGTAGGGGTGTTTGTTGCATCCGTCTTATCCGGTTCATCATCCTCCAATTGCTCATTCACTAAGTCTTTCAAAAGCACATCATCATCATTCTTTTCCGCACTAACATCAACATTCTTTTCTTTCTTGTTCTTATTATTTTTACCACCTTTCTCCTTCTTCTCTTTTGAAACTTTCTTTCTTCCTTTTGAATTTTTCGGACTTTCTTTTGAATCTCCCTCATTTTCTTTTGATTTTTCTTCATTTTCTCCCTCTGATTTTTCAATATTCTCTTTTGGATTGTCACCTTCGAGTTCTCCCTCTCTCATCTCACTTGATTGGACTTCTTGTTCAATTGACTTCATAACATCACTCACTTTTTCAATTTCTTCATCTTTCTCTGTTCCCTTAGAACCGGAGTTCTCTTCATCGGTGTCAAAGTCCACCTCAGCATCTAATTGCAAATAAATGGGAGGATTCCTTCCTCGACCTCCTCTGCCACGACCACCGCCTCTTTTGGCGGTTGTCTTCTTTCGTGTAACGGTTGATTTGACAGTGGCAGGGATGGTCTCATCTGTTTTGGCAGCGGTTTTGGGAGGCATTTTCTTTTTGGCAATATATATTGGGTTAAATGTATTTCTGAGTTGGAGAACCTCTTTTGAGAACCTTTGCTTTGGGGACATTTTAAGAGAATGGAAAGGGAAAAGGTGTTGACGGTTTGGGAATTTGAAAAAGGTGAGGGTTGGTTATTGTTTAGTGGGTAATAGGGTGTCGTAGTGTGGGAACATGGAGATAAATGAGGGTTTGGTGTAGTTAACAAGGTGAGTGGACGGTTGAGTGTTGAGAGTTTAAGACTAGGTAGTAGGCTTTTTAGGTGATTTGACATAAAGTAGTTTTGGTGGCTCAAAGCTATTAACTCAAATGCACAAGGAATTTTGATGTTATTTTTCTCGACCCATTTGCATGCATTAGACGGATTAGCTTAATTTGTTAACACATAGTTCCATCTTCTAGTCAATCATTGAGGAAAATAATTTATTTTAACTACATGTCACCTAGTAAACCAATTTCCGACCGAAGTCTTTCGAATTGTTCTCTTTCCAACGGTTTTGTGAAAATGTCCGCAATTTGATTTTCCGTTTTACAAAAGCTTAGACATATATTACCTTTTTCAACTTGATCACATAAAAAATGATGTCGTATGTCGATGTGTTTAGTTCGTGAGTGTTGTATAGGATTCTTTGATATATTAATCGCACTAGTGTTGTCACAAAATATAGGGGTAGTCTCGAAAATAAGGCCATAATCATGCAATTGTTGACGTACCCAAAGAATTTGTGCACAACATAGAGCGGCACTCACATATTCACTTTCGGCCGTGGACAATTCAACGGTGTTTTGCTTTTTGGTAGCCCATGAAATGAGACACGGTCCTAGGAATGTAGCAATGCCCGAAGTGCTTTTCCTATCCAATGTATCACCGGCATAGTCCGCATCCGAAAAACCTACAAGATCAAGTTCGTAGTGAGTTGGGTACCAAAGATATTGCCCTTGTGTTCCAATCAAATACCTAAAAATCCGTTTGACGGCTTTGAAATGTGATTCCTTAGGATTTGCTTGGAAACGGGCACAAGCACACATACTAAATTGTATGTCGGGTCGACTAGCGGTTAAGTAGAGTAAGGAACTGATCATACCACGATACACCTTTTCACTAATGCTCTTACCATTTTCGTCCTTGTCACGCTTGACTTTAGGCACCATTGGTGTAGGCATAGGATTAGAATTAGTCAACCCAAACTTACTTAGCATTTCTTTTAAGTACTTTTGTTGATGAATCATTGTTCCATTTTCACATTGTTTGATTTGAAGACCAAGAAAGAATCCAAGTTCTCCCATCATACTCACTTCAAATTCGGAAGTCATTAAATCAGAAAAGTACTTATAAAGAACATTGTTAGTTGCTCCAAAAATAATGTCATCGATATATACTTGCACAAGCAACAGTTCATCTCCTTGTAACTTGATAAACAACGTTTTATCCATGGACTCACGTAAGAAACCATTTTCCAATAGAAACTTTGAAAGCCTATCATACCAAGCCCTAGGAGCCTATTTTAAACCATAAAGTGCTTTATCAAGTTTAAAAACGTGGTTAGGACACTCGTTGTTTATAAAGCCCGGAGGTTGTTCAACAAACACTTCTTCATCAAGGTATCCATTTAAAAATGCGGTTTTGACATCCATTTGAAAAAGCTTTATACCTTGAAAAGATGCAAAGGCTACAAGCATTCGTATGGCTTCAAGCCTAGCTACCGGTGCAAAGGTTTCATCATAATCAATTCAATCTTGTTTGTTAAAACCTTGCACCACTAGTCTAGCTTTGTTCCTTACGATTTCTCCAACATCATCTAGCTTGTTGCGAAAGACCCATCGTGTACCAATTACAGTACGTTGGGAGGGCCTAGGGACAAGATGCCATACCTTGTTCCTTTCGAATTGCTCCAATTCCTCTTGCATTGCTATCATCCAGTATTCATCAGTCAAGGCTACTGTGACATGGTCTGGTTCAATTTGTGAGATGAAAGCATTGTGTGCATAGAAATTTTGAAGCGAGGATCTGGTTTTTATTCCAGAGGTTAGGTCACTAGTTAAGTTTGATAAAGGATGTGAGCTTTGGTGTTTCCATTTTTTGGGAATAAGTGGGTTAGAGGATTCGGTTTGTTCGTCTGCAATAGTAGAGGGGACTGTGGCATGAGGATTGTTTGAAGTTTGTGATTGTGGTTCGTTTATGATTAGATTGGGCTGTTCTTCACCATCCTTGTTCCCCCTGGATGAGGTAGCATCATATTGTGTAGGAGGACGATTAGTTCCCCCCGAATTTTGGACATCCTCCTCATGCAACAGTGGCTCCAACTGTTGCTCATCCTCTTTCACCACTTGATCCATATCATGTCGTGTCATACCAATCTCAAAATCATCATCATATTCATCATCCTCATCATCAACCTGTGTGTTTGACACAAAAAGACTAGATTCATCAAATATTACATGAACGCTTTCTTCCATTTTCATAATCCTTTTGTTATAAACCTTATAAACTTTACTATGATCGGAATAACCAACAAAAACTCCTTCATCACTACGAGCATCAAATTTGCCAAGGTTGTCTTTTCCATTATTGTGCACAAAGCATTTGCTACCAAAGCATTTTAAATGTGAAAGATTAGGTTTTCTTCCTCGTAGTAGTTCATAGGAAGTTTTCTCAATGATTTTTCTAATCATGACACGGTTGTAAATATAACAAGATGTGTTTACGGCTTCGGCCCAAAAATTCTTAGGAACTTTAGAGCTAATGAGCATGGTCCTAGCCATATTTTCAAGAGTTCGATTCATTCGTTCCACAACCCCATTTTGTTGTGGGGTTCTTGCGGCCGAAAAGTTATGACTAACACCATTCTCATTACAATAAGACTCAAATGACAAGTTCTCAAACTCGGTTCCATGGTCGGATCTCAATGAGACAAGTTTATAACCAAATTTGTTTTGAACCTTTTTGACCCAAATTAAGAACTCATCAAATGTTTGATCCTTAGAACTTAAGAAGAGAAGCCAAACAAATCTTGTAAAGTCATCTACAATGACACAAATATAACGACTTCCACCTCTACTCACAACTCGCATGGGACCACATAAATCAATATGAATGAGTTCAAGAGGTAAGGAAGTGCTAACAACCTTTTTGGATTTAAAAGAACATTTAACCTGTTTTCCTTTAACACAATCATCACAAAGTGATTTAAATTCAAACTTTATGTTAGGAATGCCATCAACTAGATCAAGTCTCTTGAGGGTGTTAAGTGTCTTAGCATTTACATGACCAAGTCGTTTGTGCCAAAGCCAAGGGTCATTCTTTTGAACACTCATGCATGATAGTGATTGACCCGACAATGAATATAAGTTAGTCATATAGACATCTTTGACACGTTTACCTTCAAGTATAAGTTCTCTAGTTTTTCCATTGATGATTCTACATTCACTAGCAAGAAATTCAATAATATTACCTCGATCACATAGTTGTGAAATGCTCAAGAGATTATGTTTCAAACCTTTGACAAGCAACACTTGGTCCACGCATAATGACTTTGACTTACCAAACTTTCCAATACCAATAATTTCACCTTTCTTGTTGTCGCCAAAAGTCACCATGCCACCATTGTAGGCTTCTAGCGAGAGGAATTGGTTTTCATCTCCCGTCATGTGACGAGAGCATCCACTGTCTAAGTACCAATTGCTGCTGCCCCTCACTAATGCCTATTAAGAAATCAAACATTTAGTTTAGGAACCCAAACAAGTTTGGGCTCCTTCTTGACAACGACCTTTTTGACTTCCTCTTTCTTGATCCACACTTGTTTAGCCTTTTTAGTGTTTCTTTCTAAGTCACGGACTCTTTTTTCACAACCATTAAACTCAGGACCTGTTTTGCCACAATACTTACAAATGGTGTACTCAGGAAGACCAGCATACTTTCTTCTTCGGAAGTCAGTTTGACTTGGATCCTGGTTTCGAGTGCAACAGTGTGTGTTACTGTTGCATTTGAAACCAATTCCATCTTTCTTTGCAAATTTTTCATATTTTTGTGATTGTTTCAAGAGAAACTCCAAAACATTCTGACTTCCTTCCCATTTTAAGTAGAACATCTTAGCTTCATCTAGCTCTTTAGTCAATGATTCGATTTTAGCAAGATGACTAAGATTCAATTTACCTAAATTGTCGAAAGCTTGTTTTGCAAGTCTTGCTTCATCACTAAGTAACATCCCAATTTGTTCCAATTGTTTATTATCCCTTTGACACAATTTGAGGTCAGCTAGAAGAGTGTCACGTTCCTTAGTCAAAGAAGACACTAATTCCGTGAGAGTATCTATTTCTTTTCTCGACTCAGATGCCACAGTAGAGACCTCTGTGGCATGAGTCTGTTCAGCCCTTTTTAACATCTCAATTTGAGCAAGAAGATCATCATTTGATTTTTGAGCTCGTTCTAAGGCTCTTTTGACATGACTAGACTCATCATTTAACATTTCAGCAATCTTAACAAGATCATCCTTTTCGTTGTTACGAGTAGCTAAGTCAATCAAATTTTGGTCACGTTCTTGAGTTAGTGACGACACATTTCCTTTGTTAGAACTGGATGCAACAGTGCATGGATCTGTTGCACCGGTTTCATCGATTTTGTTGGCTAAAAACAAATTTTGTTTTCGAAGTTTTTTGATTTCTTTCTCAAGACTCAACATGGAACTAGGTTGATCATTCTCATTTAGACTTTCTTTTAGGACGACATTTTCCTCAGCTATGTCCTCAATTTCGATTTGCATAGCTTCCAACTTATTAGTTTGGACACGACATTTAACAATAAATTGATCAAGGAGGAGACAAATTTTGTCTTTAGAGAAAGATCGAACCTTTTTCTTGAGCTTAATTACCTCATGGTCTGAATCAGAGTCTGAGTCCGCGGAGTGAGCCATAAGACACTTGATGTCTTCTTTCTTTGATGATTTGGAAGCACTTTTTGAGGAACTAGACGAGATGCTAAGTTAGGCATCCAATTCATCCTCAAGGACATCGTCCTCTTCAGAATCAGATATGCCCCAAATAACAGTCATTACTTTGTTTTTGTAATCACGTTTTGCAAAGTCACGTTTTTCCTTAGATTTGATATCTTTCCATTTTGGGCATTCTTTGATTTGGTGACCTTTGTCACCACATTTAAAGCAACCAACAGTGGAGTTAGATCTTCTTTTAGGAAAACGACGTTTACTAGAGTTGTTGCTATACCTTTGAGACCATTTATCATGCCAACAATGTTTTTAGTGAACATTGCAAACTCATCATCTTCATCCTCCTCATCATTTGAGAGAGCATTAAGAGCGAGTCCTTTCCCTTTAGAGCTTTCACTAGAACGCTTCATGAGAGTTAACTCATGAGCCATAAGTGAGCCTATAAGTTCATCAAGGGTGAGCAAAGAAAGGTCCTTAGCTTCCTCAATAGCCGTAACCTTCGGTTGCTACTTTTCAGTTAGGCTACGAAGGATTTTACGGACTAAATCCTCGGATTGAAAACTCCTACCTAAACTCTTAAGGTCATTAACAATACTAGAAAAACGTGAAGACAAACTATTAATTGACTCATCTCGTTCCATATTGAACATCTCATATTGTTGAATGAGAAGATCAATACGGTATTTCTTGACTTGTGACGTTCCCTCATAAGCAAGGCTTAGGGTGTCCCAAATCTCTTTGGCCGAAGCACATCCAGATATACGATTAATCTCTTGGTCACCGATCCCATATTGAAGAATGGACATGGCCTTAGAGTTTTTCTCGATTTTCTTATAATTGCCTCAACATACTTATCCTCACTTTTCAAGGTACTAGTGCCATCAGCATTAGTCACTTCGATTTTGAGGGGACCCTTTTGAATGATTAACCAACATTCATAGTCCGCACTTTTGACATAGTGCTCCATGCGATGTTTCCACCAGGCATAGTTTTCTCCCTTGAAAATGGTATACTTAGTGTGTTTTGAATCGTCCATAACTATAGGATCAACTCTTTGGATTTAACCAATATCAAGAGCATTAGGCTCTGATACCAATTAAAGAGTTAAGAACGATTAACACCTAAGAGGGGGAGGGGGTGAATTAGGTGTACCTTTTAAAAATTTTATCCTTAACTTGGTTAATTAATTAACTTAAGCTAAGAATATTGAAGTACAAGACTTGAGAAACTTAATTGACTGTAAGTTCACAAGAAGGTACATCAGTTCTATGTCACAGTATAGGTGACTGTGACACAGAACTTGATTAGGTACATGCGAGAAATAGCAAAGTGGAAGAACGTAAAAGTAAATGAACAAACAAATGACATTTTAAAAATTGGTTCAGCCTCTACTCCGAGGCCTACGTCCAACCGTTATTTTATTGCTTGTTTAGAAATTTACTCAAACTTACTAAACCCCTTACAATGAAAATAACTCGCCAACCTACTCCGGTTGCACTCAAACTTAAAGCTACTCCGCTTCAAGAGTTTATGGGTTCTATCTCAAGGTGTTACAGAATCTTGAATCTCAAGAGTTCACGTAATGAACATGGAGATCACAATGAAGATCTAACACGAGAATCATGGAACAAACTCATTATGTCACAGCACAGCGAACTGATACTTGGAGGTTTTACAGCTTTTTCGAAAACAATTTGAAGACTTTAAAATCAGAAAAACGTTTTGCAAACACTTGAAGAACAAAGCTTTAAATGCACAAATGATTTGCAAGGTTTTTACAATAAATGCTTTGGAAGTCTTAAGAAATAAATGTGACTAAGACACTCTATTTATAGTGGATTTAGTCTTAGGTAAGTAAAACTTAGAAAAACTAAATCCAATATTAAAATGATAGCCTTGAGTGATGGTAAGTGTTAGACTATAGGCTTGGGGCTTAAGAAATCAGAAAACTTAAGCTTCTACACTCAACATGTGACATTTTACCAAAATGGCAAAAAGCTTTTCTTACTTTAGAAGTTTGACAATTCTTCTTTGCCATTTTAGTAAAAGGTGTTTGCATAATTCTAGAGGCTTAGTCAAGTGGGTTTGTGACTCCAAAATTTCAGATTATTTTTCAAGCTTTTGAAAATTCAAATGTTTAAGGTTTGAAGTTTGCAAAGTTTTACACTTAAAACATTTTGGTCGAAATTCCTCCTCCGTGTGATAGTACCAGAAACCACAGTACAACGTACTGTTGCATGGTTTTGCCATTACTTAACTTAAATGAGAATGTTGCACTTACTCTTACATTTTTCGACTAAGGCTTAGAAAACACTATTGTCTTGACTTCCTTGATTAGCTTGATCATCTTGAATCATTGTTGAAAGTCCATTTGATTGCTTCAATCACTAATCATTTCAACTAAGAGCAAACAATCAAATAACAAAGGGACTTGGCATCATCAACACAATGTGTTCTAACAGAAGGCCTTTGAGCCACTTCAGTTCACAAACGGTGTAGGCGATGGCTCGGTATTCAGATTCAGCGGAAGACCTGTTGATTGTTTCTTGGTTTTCCAGGATATTGGGGAGATGCCCAGAAAAATGAGATATGCGGATAAGGGGCGGCGACTAGTCAGGCAGATCGCATAACTAGCGTCACAATAGGCGTGTAAAGAGAGATCAATGTTGGAGCGAAAAAGTGATCCTTGGCCCGGATTATTTTTAAGATAGCGAACTACTTGTAGGGCGGCGTGCCAGTGATCAGTTCGAGGGGCGTGCATGAACTGTGCAAGAATATGAACGACATAGATTAACTCCGGACGGGTAATGGTGAGGTAAACCAGTCGATCTACCAGTCGTCGATATGGTTGAGGATCATCGACAATAGGAGAGGTCGAAATGCCAAGGTTTTGATTCGATTCCATAGGGACTGTTGATGGCTTGGATACGAGGAGGCCCGTTTCTATGAGGATTTCGAGGGCATATTTCCTTTGTGAGACAAAGAGACCAGTTTTATTTCCTGCAATTTCCAATCCCAAAAAATATTTAAGAGGACCAAGATCCTTCATATGAAAGCGAGTGTTGAGATAGGCTTTGAATTGGTCGATCATGACCGCATTGTTACCACAAATGACTAGATCATCAACGTAAATGAGTACGTATACCTTAGTTTTAGAGTTGATGATGGAGAATAAGGAGTGGTCATACGGACATTGCTTGAATCCGTATGAGGTAAGGGCGGAATCGAGTTTCGCGTACCAACATCGGGGAGCCTGGCGAAGCCCATATAGCGACTTTTGAAGCCGACATCCTTTGCCGTTAGTATTGGAGTGAAAACTGGGTGGTGGTCTCATATAGACTTCTTCGTTGAGATCACCATGAAGAAAGGCATTATGGACATCCATTTGATGAAGGGCCCAGTTCTTAGCTGCTGCTACAGCGAGTAATGTGCGAACAGTGACCATCTTAACAGTCGGAGCAAACGTTTCAGTAAAGTCCACTCCTTCGATTTGGCGATTACCCATTATTACTAGGCGAGCCTTGTATCGTTCGATCGTCCCATCGGCATTATATTTGATTTTATAAACCCATTTTGATCCGATTGCCTTTTTGTGGGGCTGGAGTTCTTCGAGAGTCCAAGTTTTGTTTCGTTCAAGAGCGTCAATTTTATCCTTCATAGTGTCTCGCCATTGTTGTACCTGCATTGCTTCACGAAAAGAACTTGGCTCGTGATTTTTAGTCACGGCCGACAAGAAACATTTATGGTTAGGAGAAAAATTAGTGTAATTAACGAAGTCAGAAATGGGGTATTTAGTACCTGAAGATGATGAAGGTGCGGTGATGAAATATGTCGAGGGGCGGCGAGATGGCTGAACAAAATCTTTGAGACGAGAGTTCGGGTATTTCGTACGATGTCCTTTGCCCATGTCCGTAGTTTCGTTGGAAGTAGAGGTGGTCGTGGGTTCAGAGGGTGGGTTGTCGGATGGAATGTCGATAGGGGTCTCGGTGGTAGGCGTGATGGTAGTCTCGGTGTTGGGTTGCGAAGTTGGCGAAGTCGGTGTGTTATCGTGTGTGTTGTTGTTGTTGTGGGGTGTTGGAACAAGTATATGGTTGATGGGTGTAAGAGTATCATCAAGGAATGTGGGAGTGTTATTAGTGTTGTGGATGTTTAGGGATTGGAAAGGAAAATCGTGTTCGACGAAGACAACATCGCGAGAAGAAAAATAGGTGCCAGTGTCTAAGTCATAGACACGCCACCCCTTTTTACTAAAAGGGTACCCCAAAAAAATACAGTTCCGGCTACGAGATGCGAATTTATCGCGAGCTCGGTTTATATTTCGTGCATAGCAAAGGCATACAAATGTATGAATATGACCCATAGATGGTGTTTTATTAAAAAGAAGTTCGTATGGTGTCTTACCTTTGTGAATAGACGATGGAGTGCGGTTAATAAGATAAACAGCCGCAAGAATGCACTCTCCCCAGAAAAAAATAGGGAGACTGGCTTGAAATAATAAGGCACGAGCAACATTTAGAATATGACGATGTTTTCGTTCTACTCGGCCGTTTTGTTGAGGAGTGTCAACTTGTGAAGTTTGAAAAAAATGCCATTTTCGGTAAAAAAAATTGATGTAAGCACGTAAATTCATTACCATTGTCACTTCGAAAGATTTTATTTTTCTTATCAAATTGTCGGTCAACCATAGCGAAGAAATTTAATAAAGTTTGACGAGTGCCACTTTTTCGACGTAGTAAATAGACCCATGTAGCTCGGGAAAAATCATTGACAATGGTTAAAAAATATTGTGAACCACAAGAAGCATTTTCGGAGTATGGACCCCATAAATCACAGTGAACTAAATCGAAAATACTGTCTGCTTTATTAGAACTTAACGTAAAATGTTCCCGAGTTTGTTTAGCGCGAAGACAAACTTCACAATGCATGTTTGTTATGAAAAGAAGTTGTAGTACTTGAATGCAAAAACGGAATAAAACGAGAAATAGATGTTGAAGGGTGCCCCAACCTTCGATGCCATAGTTCAACGGAGTCAATACAGCCCGCGGTATAGGCGTGAACCTTGTCTCTTTGAACACCCTTTAAATAATATAGCCCCTCGTGTTGTTCACCCGCACCAATCACCGTCTTCGAGGAACGGTCCTGAATAAGACATAGTTTTTGAGAAAATTGAATAGTGAGTGACGTATCAAGCAATAAATTTGAGACGGAAATTAAATTGCAAATTAAATTGGCAGCGTATAAAACATTACGTAAAATGAGTCGAGATGATAAATAAATATCGCCACTTTGGGTGGCAATTGTTAAATCGCCATTCGGTAATCCCACAGATAAAGGTGAAATATCATGTATATTAGTAAAGAAAGACGGACATCCCGACATGTAATGGGATGCGCCTGTATCAATAATCCAAGAAGTGGAAAGAAATTTACCGCTGAGACGATCAGTGTTAGTGCCGGCTTTGCGGGCCTGCCACATCTGGTTTAATTCTTCTAATTCGTGCGGATTGAGCTCATTAAAGTTAATTTTGTCAAGAACAGCTAATGGGGAAGCAGTATTACCAGAATTGGACATAGGAGCAGAGACCATATTCATACTGTTGGAGCTTGTGTCCTCCACAAATTAGTGTGATAACATTTGTAAATATCTTACAGGTTCACAAGGGTATACTTCGTATTTTAATCAGTTGATTAACGATTACCTAATAACGGTTGGCTTGCTAGAAAGTTTAACGTTATTATCATACAGATGGCGGTGATCAACTGGTCCCTAAAGGTCACACCTATAGGATGTGTTTGAGATATGTGGTTATAGAAATATAATCACATTGATGCCTTATATGACTAAACAGTTAGTCAATGTGTTGATGAGACAATTATTTAATGAAGATTAAATAATATTAGTTGAGACGAATTAACTGTCAATTCGTAAATTGAATATAATAAGTTATATTTAATTAAATGTATGTAATGTTAGCTTGGACGAATTAATCTGTTAATTCGTAATTAAATGTAATCGGTTATATTTAATATCAACAAGATGAATGTGTCATAGTGGTAATAGTGAGGGTACTCAAACCAAGAGGTCATGGGTTTGATCCTCACTAGATGACAATTTACACATTTTATACATTTTTGGAATAACCGAAAAAAAGAGAAATAAACTCTCCTAATTTCGGTAAATGGGCCGAGAATATTAGGAAGAAAAATTCTACCCTAATCTCCTCCTCATACACGGTTAAAGGGGAAGGGGAGTGAATTTTTCTTAACCTAATTTTTCCTCACTCATTCTCTTGCCTCTCATCTCTACGAAAAACACAAAAAAAACCTAAAATTATTTAGTTAATTTTTGGATCGATTCTAGCAAAATCAAAGGGCATATCTCATATCGTCTTGGGTGCAACTGATAGGCGAATATCAACTTTGATATTGTTCTTAGGCTGTTTTTGCTAGGACCGAAGGTTATTTCTTAATCCTTTATGTTTTTGTTTATGCAATTTAATTTTATGACTAGTATTCATCACTTTATGATTCGTTATAATCCTTAAATTTATGGGATACATACAGATAAATCCCACAAGTGGTATCAGAGCCAAGGCCACGAATTATAATTTTGATGATTTTCATAAAATTGTTTGTTTAACAACATTAGGGTTTGCAAATATATATATATATATATATATATATATATATATATATATATATATATATATATATATATATATATATAATAATCGGCTGGATTTTTTTTGAGCCGATAGTTGCGTTTTTTGTGGTTGTTTTATTTCCATTTGATTTTCATATTGTTGTTTTTAATCAGTTAAGATAATAATATGATAATTTGTAGATGTTTCGATTTATTAAATCGAGATGTAAATGGAAATCGGTTTTGCCGAATTGATAATTTTTATAGCCGTGGAATTTTTTTTTTCTGTTTCTGTTACTGTTCACGGATGAACAGTATTATTATTAAAAAAAAATATTTTCTGTTTTTTTTTTCTCTTTCGGTTTTTCCTGAAAAACCGATTAAAGTTTTTGCGGTTGTTTTTGTTTATACCGATTTGAAAAGCATCCGAGAAAAGAAATTTTTTTTTCTGTTACTGTTCACGTGGTTACTGTTCACAGAGGACAGATTTAAAAAAAAAAAAAAATTTGTTTTGTTTTGGTTTTTACAGATAAAACCGTGTACAATATATGAAACGGGCTGTTTTTTTGGTTCTTGCTGTTTTTGCCGAAAAAAAAGGGGGCTTGTTTTATTTTTCCTTGTTTTAGCCGAGACTTATAAAAAAAAAGGGGATTTTGTTTTTGTTGTTTTGATTTTGGCCAACTGATTATTGTGAAGCGGTTCATAGTTAATAGATACCTAATTATTTTAAAGCAGTTTAAAATATTGATGGATTAAATTCATATTACAAGTTCAATATGAATTAAGATTGAAATTAATGTGATTAATTGAGGAATTGTCACTTAATTTAATTTAAATAGGTGGTTTGGATAAATTAATCAACATAATTAAGGAATTGTGTCATGTATGTTTAATTTATTTTTAGTTGATGCATTTTAATTTTGTTGAATGAATCGTTGAATGAATTTATTTACGTATTTTTTTTGCAATCGGTTGTAATTTGTAATACTTAGTGTGGCCTTAGTCATATTATGTTTTCGTAATGAAGGAAACATAATTTTTATGTAATTATGAGATCTCGAATCTCCTTTATTTTTCTTTAGTTTTTGGGTTTTGAAATTAGAATGTAATAAATAGGTTTATTATGTAAATTTATTTATTGTAATTTTCAAAGAAGACTAAAGATGGAGATTGGAGCTCACTCCCGCTACATGGATCAAGATGGAACATCGAGACAAGCTTCTCGGGTCCAAGGATTGATTCCAAACTTGTATATAATGTTCATTTTGATAGGATAGGCCACACTAGGACGTTATTATTGCTTTTACGTTTTTCATTCCTATTGCTTTTCATTCACATGATAGTTTATGCATCATATTCCGCCTAAAACCAAACCACCTACTACTAAAATGCATGAAATTGACTCATATAGGTTGTATGTTAGTTTTCATGGACATACAGATGTCACAGACTTATTAAGCCATCACCTTAGTTTATTCATTCTCGCATGCTAGATATTAGTTCACTTAAAATGAATTAAAATAAAGTTGATGGAATCTTCCTCTAAAATGGAAATTGAGATTAGTCTTTATAAGGGCAAACAACTATGAATCCCTTCTTCATCGGTAGACATAATATGACCCCTTCTATGTTGGGTAAGTAGTTGTGTTGACTTATTTTACCTCAACATCATGGTCCGAAGAGTTTCTCGTGATTATGATGGACTAAAGATAGAATTTACAGAAATTTATCGACCAAGAATTCTAACGGTAGAATTATCTAAAAGGTTAGCTTATCAATTTACAGAGAATTGAGTCTTGGGATCATTTATATAATTCTTGAGGGAGGTCAATTGTATAAATGTTTTGAGTCTTCGCGTTATGACAGTAGTTCATTAGACTTAAAAATATAAACGATGCACATGCTTATTATTTTTATTCTTCTTCTCGCAGTGTAGAACACGTTTATTTTGGTAATACTGTTACAACAAAATGTCTGGAAATAACGCAATCCAAATGCCTAGTGCCACACTTGGACGCGAGTCCTGGCTGAAAATATTCATGGACCAGATGAATCAGTTCACACGTCTGAAAAACGACGGGTCCAACTTTGCGGATCGGGAGGCGGACTATGGAATGCTTTGGCATTGCGACGGTAAGCTCAAGTACTTAATCGAGCCAATACCGGTCAACCCAGCCCCAATGCAGAGTCAACGAGTCACTCGCTTATAGTGACTTCGTTATGGAAGCGGGTGCGATAAAGAACGTACTCATCTTTGCAATGGAAACCAATTTGCAGAGACGCTTCATTGCCCAAGGTGCGAACAAGATTTTCACCACGCTCACTAACGAGTTCTCTAAAGCACCGAGAATCATTACATATGAGCATACCTGTCGCTTCTTTGATGCGAAACTCCAGAAGGGCCAACTGGTTAGCCCACACATTCTTCACATGATTGAGAATGTCGAGAAGCTGGAGGCACTTGATTACAAAATCAGTGAGAGCATTGTCATTGACCGAATGCTTTATTCTCTTCACGATGGTTTTGCCCTTTTCAGGGCGAACTACTACATGAATGACTTGAAAAAGAGTCCTCATGAGCTACACTTCCTTCTCGTACAGACCGAGAAGGATATGAAATTGAGTGGGAGCATGAAGCAGGATGTTCTCACGATTTACAACAAGGGTAAAGGTAAGGGAAAGGCTCATGGCGATCTAGCTGTAGGTAAGCCAAAGTTTAAGAAGCCAGGAAACGGTAAGAGTGCGCCTGGTGAGACTAGTGCCTCACAGGGCATGATAAAGAGCAGGGGCGGTGACATAGAGTGCCACCATTGTCACAAGACTGGACATTGAAGGAGGAACTGTCCCGTCTACCGTGAGGACATCAAAGCAGGCCGCGTCGTTCCTGTTGGTATGTCATCTTATATTCATATGATTGAGATTAACCATGCAAGTTTCGGAACTTGGGTACTTGATACTGGTTGTGGTTCTCATCTGTGTAATCATTTGCAGGGCCTAAAGAACATCATATCTCTCGAGAAAGGTGATGTGGACTGCGAGTCGGAATGGAGCACGAGTTGTCACTTGTCTCGAAGGGAACATATGTAATCCAACTCCCTAGTGGTTTTGAGTTATTTTTAAATAATCACATTATGTACCCAGTTTGTCTAAGAACATTATTTCAGTTTCCGTACTTGCTAAAGACGGTTTTGCATTTTCAATAAAGGATAATAGCTGTATTTTCTCTTTCAATGAAATGATTTATGGCAAAGCAGTTTCCATGAATGGAATTTACATCTTAGACCAAACCACGGAAGTATTACACGTGAATAATAAGAAAATAAAGGTTGGTGACAAAGATCAAACCTATCTATGGCATTGTCGAATGGGACACATAAATGAGAAACGCGTGAAGAAACTCGTCGATAATGGGACTATTCCCGCATTCGATTTTTCTACATATGGCACGTGTGAATCATGTCTCATTGGCAAGATGACTCGAATTTCCTTCAAAGGTGTTGGAATGCACGCTAGTGACCTATTAGGACTCATACATACTGATGTTTATGGACCTATGTCAATTACCGCTAGAGATGGCTATAGATATTTTATCACTTTCACGGACGATTTGAGTAGATACGGATATGTCTACTTAATGAAGCATAAAAGTGAGACCTTTGAGAAATTCAAGGAATACCAGAACAGGGTACAGAACCAACTGGGTAGAAAGGTTAAAGCACTCCGTTCAGATCGGGGTGGCAAATATCTTTCAAATGAGTTTGATCAACGCCTTAAAGACTGTGGAATCGTTCTACAGTTAACTCCACCTGGAACACCTCAATTAAATGGTGTGTCCGAACGGAGAAATCGAACCTTACTTGATATGGTTCGATCCATGATGAGTCACACGGTAGTGCCTGATTCATTATGGGGTTTTGCTCTTTTGTCAACTGCTCTTATACTTAACCAAGTCCGACTAAAGTCACGACAAGACTCCATATGAAATGTGGAAGGGAACGGTCCCTAACTTGTCCTTTATTCGGGTTTGGGGCTGCGAGGCTTATGTCAAGTGGAGACACGAGGATAAGCTCGGACCGCGATCGGTCAAGACATACTTTATAGGTTATCCAAAAGGAACATTTGGTCATTACTTCTATTAGCCTAACGAACATCGAGTTTTTGTTGTGGCTAGTGCGACGTTCTTAGAGAAAGAATTTCTCGAGAACAAGACGAGTAATAGAACCTTCGAGCTGTCGGAGATTCCAGAACCAACAACCGAGGAACGGATGGAGGAAGTTGTTCCTCCAACTGATGATACGGTTAATATTCCTGAGGAACCTAGGAGGTCGGGTAGAGTCTCTCATCCTCCGAACAGATACATTGGTATGGTCGAGGAGAATGACGTTTTACTCCTAGAGAGTAATGAACCCGCTACCTATAAAGGTTCTATGGCCTGTTCCGACTCAAAGCTATGGCTCGAAGCTATGCAATCCGAGATGGACTCCATGTATGAGAATTACGTATGGGATCTATGTTGGAATATGTGTCCTCCGACAATAGTGCGATCACGACTGTTGATCATGATGATCACATGTTTAAATCTCATTATAAAGGATACAATTGGGAAGTAATATTTTACTGTCAACTGGTCCACACATATCGGTAATGATTGGTTGACTAGAGTTTGACATTACTGTCGTGCGACGGTGGTGATCAGTTGATCCCCTAGGTCATACCTATAGGGCAACACTCTTAATTGATCGTATAACGTTACGAGTCAATTAAATTATTTAAAATTGACGGAAGATTTTGGAAGTATTATTTACGTATCTCATTGAAATTTGATTAAATGAGATACGGTCTGAGTAACCGAATTGTTTCATTACTCAGATGAAATTATTGTTTAAGGAAACAATTGAAATTGAATGAATTATTATAAATACAAATTGTTGTGATTTGTAATTGGTAAAATATTACAAGTAATTATGAATTACTAGGTCGATTTTTGTATATGACGTATTTTTATTACGATCCTGATAACGAAAGCCCCCGGGGCACTCGTTAAGACTTCAAATTCAGACAAACTTGATAATAGTCAAATTAAAAAAAAATATATATATACACTAAAAAAATCCATAATTAAATTACTACCCAGTTAGCGTGGCTAATGGCAATAGTCAACCAACATAAAACTCCATCCCACAAATCAATCGTCCATCCAAAAGCCGTTGTACCAACCACCGGCTACCACAATCTCGCCACCACACAAAGCTATGCCAAGCCATGCCATTATGCCAACCACTTGCCTCCCGTAACCTGTCACGACTAGAAATGCAAACCGTATTGCCTATAATCTTAAATTTTCCCGGAAAAGGGTTAAGGGTTCGATTTCCCGGCGCCGGAAAATCGAACCCTTAACCCTTTTCCCGGTGACTCCGTCGGCTTCGCCGCCGGATTTCAAACCAAAAGACACCCTAAGAGGGCATGAGTGAACCCTTTTTGGGGAAAGGGTATAACTAGGGCGGTGGTGACGGCTAAGGACGATCGTAGTGGACCAATTTGGTGTAGGTAGACTCGTTGGACTCCGTCGAGTCTAGTGATGGTGTTGTGGCGGTGCACGACGATGATTGTCGGTGCCGATGTTGGGGAAGCGTGCGTATCAATGTCAAATGAAAGAATCAGAAAAAGTGAAACAAAATGGAGGTGTTTGACAAAGAAGATAGGTGATTTAGAAGATGAAGCAGAGTATGGAGGTTGCAAATTAAGGGGCGGAAAATACGGAGACTTTAATTTTGATTGGAGAGTTGAATTGGTAGTAGAGTATTTTGGGTTGAGATAAATAAATAATAATTGAACTGTCAGAAGAAAAAGGCTCTTAACGAATGCCCCGGGGGCGTTTGTTATCTTTTGCCTTTTTATTAATACGTTGATTTTTAATATGTTAAAAATACGTAACAATTTTATGTGATATGTGACATATTGACAAATTGACAAAAATAAAATGGATTCCATGTTATCCATATGTGCCGAAAATAAAGAGGAGGATTAGGCTAATATGGTGATTGATTATGCTAATGGAAAACACAATCATTTCCCTAATAGACTAGCCATGCAACCTAGTTTACATTGTGAAGACAAACAAAAGCATGCAGTGGCTCCCCTCCCCTCTTCTTGCCCGGTTTTTCACAAGTAAAAACAAAGGGGTTTTTGCCTTATATTTTGATAAACAATACATAACATTTTTGTTGTAGGATTATTCATAATTCATTCATCAAAAATATTTTAGAGAGATAAAAAGATTTCTCCTTCCTTTTCTTCTCTCTCAACCGGTTTTGGGAGAAAAACCAAATAATTTTTGGGTCAATTTTTCTTACAAAATTAATATTGTCTAGTATACATAATATTAATTTTATTAAGAGTGTGTCTTGGGTATAAAGCTTTGGGAGAGATCCTACACTTGAGTCTTTGTTCTTCCATTAAGGATAGCACAAGAACAAGAGAGAAAGGAGATCTCTCTTGTGCCCATATAAACCAATATTCCAATGTAAGACAAAGATTTCTTCTTTATATTGTTTATAAGTTTGCATGCATAAGATCACCATTAATTTTATGACAAATTAAAATATAACATATATGAATATGTCAAGTATATAGATCTACTTTTCCTTCAATCGGTATCAAGAGCCATGGTTATTTGCATGACAATCGGTTAAAAGTTTTTTCGAGTTATACGATTAACATATAAAACTTGTTAAATTTGTGTTATTATGATATATCACAAAAATAATTTTGCATGTTAAAGTTTCTGGTCCTAAAATGTTTTTAGGATATTTTGGTTAATTTATGGATTTTTATTGTTCATATTACATAATAATGGCATTAAAATATGATTTTATGAATAAAATGTCATTTTCGGACTAAAATTAGTTAAACTTCGAATTTTCCAGTGATTTTTGGATATGTTATCACATATATTATTTTGAGTTGACCTGTAAAGTTTCATAATTTTTGGACTTCTTATGCTCGAAAAATGAATTTTTCATTATTAAATTCGGTTTTAGGTGAAAAATAGGTTAATATGAGATAAATTTCGAATCTGGTCATATAAATTTAGTATGTTGTCACATGCAATTTTAGAAGATGTGTGTAAAATAATAGGCTATATTAAAGTCTTTATGCATGATTTATGATTTTTTGAAGAAAAATAGCATAAATAGTGACTTAATTAGTGAAATATTAATAAAACATACTCTATGACTAAGGAAAAACATCATATGTTGCATTTTATTATCTTTTTCAGATCTAAAATTTATAAGTTGATGAATATAATTTTTCTCATGTTTTTATGATTATTTTGTTAAAAACCGATAAACCGCAACATTGTTTTTCCGAATAAATTTCGAAATTTTTAACCTAAGTTTTTGAACATTATGAGTGTCATGGTATTTTTCCAGAATGTTCATAGGTTTAAATTTCAAATTTCAAATTTATTTGAAATTTTTGTGATTTATTTGAAGTTTATAGCTTTTTATTATAATTTTAAGTCCATTAATGAGCAAATATTAGAAATATGAGTTAATTATGGTCAAATAATTAGTGAAGACTAAATTTTGAGTCCTAAGAGGTTAGGATAATTAACTTATGCATAAATATGAATTTATGTAATTTTTGTGATTTTAAAACGTTGAATCACGCAAATCCGTAAAAACCGAGTAATATACGATATTGGCTATTTAAAGGCGATTTAGCATAAAATTGGGCATGTTCGTACATATTATAATGCTGCATTTTCTTTATGATTGTCATAATTTTATTTATATAATTTTTGAATTATGTAATTTTTACTTAGTATGGCCTTAGTTTTTAATTGGTATTACCCGAAATGTATGGGAATATCGATTCGGTTGTAATTTTATTGTGATCTCGTATCACCGTTTTGTAATCTAATAAATTTATTTTATTTTAGTTACAAATGTATAATAGGAAATTATGTAATTTATTATGTAATTTTATTTATTTCGGAGTTCCCAAAGACGGATTTCTTCAAGATGGCGATACATAAAGACGGTGTTACCTCGAGATGCGTGCCACAACCGAAGTTCAAGGGACCAATGGAGTTGGTTTCCGAATATGTAATAGTTGAATAGTTTTTCTATTTTAGGAAGGCCATACTAGGATTTATTTTTATGCTTTGCATTTTATTTATATGTCGCATGCATCGCTAAATCGCCATAACTAAAACATGCATCTTCTTTCATCGAGTTTATTGACCGTGTCAATTACAATTATCGTAGTTCACCGCTTTAGTTCACTTAAAACGTGATAGATAATAAATTGACATGACCTCTCGCTAAAACAAATCAATTGAGACATAGCCTTACCAAATAGTAGAAACCATGAAAACCTATTTCGCGAGGGAGTGCACTCGGCCACCCCGGGGTACAAACCTTGTTACGTAGGGGAAGTGGGTGATGAATGTCTATCCACCGAATTCATGTTGATGAGGGTTTCATCGGCTACCCCGTGCCCAAGTTAATATGGGTTTGGATAATGGACACATTTATTCGAAATTTGGATTGAACTCAACAAAAGTTTTTGATAAGGGTTTCATCGGCTACCCCGTGCCCTTGTCGGATGTGTTTTGGGCTATAGATAAATATTAGAGTAAATTTATCGACCAAGAGTTCTAAAAGTAGAATCGATTAAAAGGTTAATCCACCAAGTTATATTGATAAGGGTTTCATCGGCTACCCCGTGCCTAAGTTGATATGAATTTGGGTCTTGGAATCATTTATCTAGTTGGGTAGAGGTCACTAGAAAAATGCAATAAAACTTGTTTAAATCACAATTTTTACGAGTATTATTATTAAAACGACATTTGTTTTACTCCTTCTATTTTGTTTTGTAGACCACTTCTTTTTCTCATAACAAATGGCTACACCAACCCCTAATGCCACGCCTCTCGCTAATTCATCATGGCTCCGATCCTTCATGGATCGATGTAAACTTGAAAAGAATGGGTCAAATTTCTCCGATTGGGATGCCCAACTCAAATTAGCCGCCCAAGGTGACGACAAGCTTCGTTACCTAATCGAGGCCTCTCCACCCGAACCTACTACTAGGTCGACCGCCGCCACTAGGGAAGCATATGAGGCTTACCATAAGGAGTCCGCCGCAATGAAAAACGTCTTGATATTTGCGATGGAGGCGGATCTCCAAAGGAGAGCCTTTAAAATGGGCACCGCTAATGAGATTTACTCCAAACTTGTGACAATGTTTTCACAAACTCCGCGGATCGTCCAATATGAGGCGGCCGCGGCATTCTTTGATCTCGACTTCAAAGAGGGTCAAAAGGTTAGCCCTCATGTGCTCAAATTTATGGAGCTTGTCGAGACCTTGAAAATTCAAAAGGTTGAAATCCCCAAAGAACTCATTTTTTTTTTTTTTTGGTGAAAATGTGAATCTCATTAAGATCAAATATAGCACACCATACACTTATCATAGTCCAACATAAAACTAAGCTACTAAACTAGTACATTTTGTAGCCAAGCCTTACATTTAACACTCCCCTTATCAAACTCGCCTTTGTTCACTCGTATTTTAATCAGTTGCTGCACTCCTTTCACAACTTGTCGTGGTTGGGTAATGTAACTCTCCAATCTAGATTTGTTCCTACAGTTCCAAATACTGTAAATGAGACCAGAAATTGCAGCCATTACCACCTGTTTCTTCATCAAAGATCGACACCTCCATCGAATAATCCAATCCATAACATCTCCTTGCCAATGAACTTGTAGCCAATTCTGCAGATGTATCAAACACTGCATACTAAACACGCAGTCAAAGAACAAGTGTCTGTGGGTTTCCAACTGCATTCCACACAGATAGCACACTCCAGCAGTAATAGCACCAAACTTTTGCATTCTATCTTGTGTTAAGAACCGTTATTGAACATAAATCCATGTACTAAAGTTGTGCTTAGGCAAGCAAACTCTATTCCAGACCATAGGTACCCAATCCTTCTTGGAGCAAGGACCAAGTAACCAATGATACCCCTTCTGAATAGTATAGTTCCTATCCAAAACTCCATTCAAAAAACCAGGTTTAAGGATATCCTTCACCTTGCAAATCTGTCTCCACGTCCAGCTAGAATTCTGAGTTGGTTCGTACATCCACCATTCATTACGCTTTATATAAATGTGATGCACCCATTGAACCCAGAGACTCTCCTTCTTGCTATGGATCCACCACGCATATTTGCCTATCATCGCAACATTCCATAGATGGCAATTAATGATAACTAACCCACCTTGCTCCTTAGGTAAACAGCAGGTCTCCCAAGCAACAGGGGGAGAGTGCTTATACTCAGCATGCCCAGCCCAAAGATAGTTCCTGCAGATGCATTCTACCTTGTGGATGACACCCTTTGGTAACAAAAAGATCCTAGCCCAATAAGCATGCATCTGAGTTAGGACGGCCTTCACCAAAACCAACCTCCCTGCATAGCTAAGATGTTTAGCTCCCCAACCTCTAATTCGTGCTACAATTTTGTCCACTACCCTGTTACAATCAGCTACACTCAGTCTTTTGGAAGAAATTGGAACACCCAAATATCTAAATGGGAACCGCCCCATCTTAAAACCTACCAGCCTGACTAGTTGTGTAGCTAGATTGTCATCAATACCATTCAAATACATGTCTGACTTGACCTTGTTCATGCACAGGCCAGATGCTTTAGAGAATGTCAGAAAAGCTCTCAATATGATAGTAATGGAAGCTGTATCAGCTCTGCAGAACAACAAAAGATCATCTGCAAAAGCTAGATGACTGAGCTTCATTCCCCTACATAGGGAATGATATCTGAAGTCAGGTTTCTCAGTAACAACCCTGAGAATCCTGGAGAAATACTCTAAACACAGCGTGAAAAGCAAAGGAGACATAGGATCCCCTTGCCTCAAACCCCGTTGTCCCTGAAAATATCCAAAATGTGACCCATTCAAAGAGATGGTGAAGGACGTTGTGGTAACACACACCATAATCCACTGTATCATCTGATCAGGGAACTCAAGAGCAATCAGCATATCCTTAATAAAGGCCCATTCAATGTAATCATAGGCCTTTTGGAGATCAATTTTAAGCAGGGCCCTAGGTGTGCAAGATTTCCTCCCATAAAGCCTTACCAAATCCTGACATATAAGAATATTATCAACAATCTCTCTATCCTTAATGAAGGCACTCTGATTCATACTAACAATGTCCATCAACACTCCAGTTAACCTTTTACAAATGATTTTTGAGATGTATTTGTAAATGACATTGCAACAAGCAATAGGTCGAAAATCATGGACAGAGTTGGGGCAATCCACCTTTGGAATAAGTGTAAGCACAGTAGCATTCACTTGCTGCAGCAGTCTGCCAGTCCTGAAGAATTCTTTAACAAACTGAATCACATCAACTTCAATGATATCATACGCATCTCTGAAAAAACCAGCAGAATAGCCGTCAGGGCCAAGAGCCTTCTCCACAGGAATAGAGAAGAGTGCTGCCCTAATCTCATCATCAGTTACCTGCTGAACCATCCTTCTAGCATGCTCATCAATCACTACACTGCCCTTTTTAACAACAGCAGGACACACTGAGACAACCTCAGTAGAGCTACCTAATAACTCCTGATAGTACTCAACAAAGGCATGTTCAATGGTAGCAATCTCAGTACACATCACCCCATGCATATCTTTAATCTTTAGAATTTTATTCTGGGCACGTCTTGCTTTAATGGTACTATGAAAGTACCTAGTGTTGTCATCTGCTAGATTAACCCACTGAACTTTAGCTTTTTGTGCAAGGAAAAGAATTCTGGCATCATCAAGCTCTTTGTATGAATCAGCTGCCACTCTCTCCTCTGCTTGAAGCTGCACATTCCTAGGATCATTGTGCAACTGTTTTTGGATGCTTTCCAACAGCAATTTAGCAACCATGGCAGAATTCTTAATATCCCCACAGCTCCCATTATTCAGCTTCTTCAAGGGATGCTTCAGATACTTAAGCTTTTTGACCAACTGAAACATGTAACAACCATAGACAGGTTGCTTCCAAGTCTCCATGACAATGTTCTTAAACTCAGCATGCTTCCCCCACATATTAAAATACTTAAAAGGACCCTTCATTCTCTCAATATCCTCCCCTAACTCAATCAAGCAAGGGCTATGATCATAAAGCCCCCCATGAAGGAAAGTTACATTACCATTAGGGCCATTCAAGATCCACTCATCATTTGCTAGAACCCTATCAATCCTACTATAGACCCTAGCATCACCCTCCTGTTTATTGTTCCATGTGAAATAGGCACCTGTAGAGACCAGGTCATACAAACCACACACATCCACACATTTCTGAAACCCTTTAATCTCAGCATCAGTCACCTGAGACCCAATCCTTTCATTCACATACAAAACATTGTTAAAATCCCCCATTACAAGCCAAGGTCCATGAACATTAGCTTTCATAGCAATCAAAGAGTCCCAAAGAGCAACTCTATCAGAATCAGCATTACACCCATACACCAAAGAGCAAGTCCATCCAAACTCATTCACCAAGTTGGTCACCTGAGCATGAATGACTTGCAGATCCTTCCTAATGCAAGAAACCATAACCTGTGAAGAATCCCACAGCAACCAAATTCTACCACTATCTTTTACCTCACTATTATCAATAATTTGCCAGGGACTGCTAAACCTAGCTTGTATTCTATCATTATTCTTTATTTTGACCCTGGTTTCAACCAAACCAAACAGGCTTACTTTATTAATATACAAGAATCTCCTAATATCACCTTGCTTATTCCACTTATTTAGGCCTCTAACATTCCAAAAGCCTATATTAACCATTTTGAATGATTGTTGATCTCCCCTTCCCCATACTATTTAACAAACTCTGTCTCAAAGACTGCTGAATTACTTCAAGAACAGAGGGGGCCTCCCCGATCGCTTCCCCTCCAAAGTCTAGACATGCGATGAACCGGACTAGCAGTGAAGCCATCTCCTTGCCTCTCGAAAGGGATGGGGGTAACCAAAGACAGGGGGAGTACACTGTGGCAAAACCACCGCTTCCCCGCACGACTCCACACATTGCACAGGAGCAACCTGCACAGGAACATCAGCTGGCTTCACAGGTACCTGAGCCTTAGGCCTCCAAACTTTCTGAGCAGGTTTCTTACGAACCTCAGCAGCACGCTTCCTACACATAGCAGCATCATGTCCTATTCCTGAACATTGAGAACAAACCAGGGGTTTCCATTCATAGGAGACCTCCTGTGACTGCACCATATCCTTATCATCGATGAATTCAATCTTATCAGGTAATATATGCCCCAATTTCACTTCCACCATGAACCTAGCATACTCCAAATACTCCTTCTTCTCAGTAGCACGATCAGGTCTAATAGGTGTACCTATCATGCTAACTATCTTAGGTAAAGCTTTTCCCCAAAATTTAAGATCCAAATTATACAATCGCACCCAAATACGCACCAAATCAGGTTTATCCTTCACACATTTCACATCAGGTTGCCAATCTCTAATAATAAATGGTTTATTATCAAAGAATAAATGTTCAGACTGAAGCACAGAATCCTTATCCTCTTGTTTACTAAATCGAACAATACAAACACCATTTGCTTGATACGCAATTTTATCAATTGATAAATCCTTCCAAATTCTTCGAACATAGCCATCCATAACATGATTAGGAGGATTAGCTCCCAAAACAAAGCAGAATACAGACGAAGACCAAAACTCAAGCTCACTTTGGACATCCTCTGTTTCAATTTTGACGCGAGGTTTGTTCCAATGGCGTTCCTGTTTTCGCGCCAAAGAACTCATTGTAGATAGGATTCTACACTCCTTATCCAAGGTCAAAGCGTATGTTCAATTCCGGGTGAATTTTAACATGCAAGACAAGGATGTGTCTCTTGAAGAATTGCACAAGTTACTTGTGCAAGCCGAGAGGGACATGGGGTTAAATGTGAACCCACCAAAGGATGTGCTTAACATAAGCACTAAAAGCAAGGGGAAGTTCAAGAAGAATGGGAGGAAGGGTAAGAAACAAGCTCCCATTTTCACCAAAGCTAAGGCTAATGATGCTAGCACTTCAAAAATCAAGAAGGGTCCTCTTGATAAATGCCATTATTGTAATGGTATGGGACATTGGAAAAGAAATTGTTCCAAGTACCTTGGTGATATTAAGGCTTGAAAGATCACTCCAGTAGGTAAATGACTATCCCTTCTTTTATGTTTCTAATTCAACTATGGTATTATGATACAAAGTTGTGATAATGTATCTCTCTTTTTATTGTAAATAGGGCCTCCATCAAGCAAAGACAAGGGAAATGAAAAGCAAGCATGAGAAACCATCAAGAAGCTAGGAATAGCTTTCATGGAGCTTTGCTTTTTATTGTCTTATTTTAATCATGTTTTGGATTTTTAGAACCTTTAAGTTTCCGTGTTCGACATGGAAATGTATTTTGGATAATTGGTTGTTTTTTGGATAATGGTGGCTTGGTTTGCAACCCAAGTCACCCGTTTTATCATTTTATCCTTTGTTCTAAAATCCGTATTTAAATGCTTGCTCTTAGAAACACATGATTATTCACTCAAAGTGATCTAATAGACAAATATAATGACGGGATTCATTATATGTCCACATGCTTAAGGCTTTTGTATGATCATTTACAAAGTGATTTTGAGTCTATGAACTCTTTTAAAGGAATGTCAATCACCAAGTACACTTACGAAATCTAAAACTATTAGTCAACCTATGAGATAGTTCTCCTTATACTTCAAATTCATTATTTGTGTCTCATATGCTATCTTTGAATCTATAGTGTATTTATTCTAAAGATAGAGTGGGAGAAAAATGAGGACACAACTCACACCAAGATAAGTTTTGTGTACTTGTGTAAATGAGATCTACGCAAGAGAGAATGGTTTGAATGAAGGTATATCTATTTATATAGTATACCCAATAAATGAGATCTATGGTCTCAAATAGTTCTATATGACTAAAGAGACCAAAGTGAAGTAATCAAAGGAATATTTTCTCAAGATAACTACACGAGGAGACCAAAAGAAAGTTTTGGAAGAAAAATGACTAATGTAAAGTCTTAACAAGAGTTTTGACTAGTTTATGAAAAATTTTGACCAATAGTTTCAACCTTGAGATTTACTTAAGAGCCTAAATGAATCAAAGTAACATACTAGTTATAAACAAGTTGCAAGGATTGATATACCGATATCTTCAATAGCCAAGTTTTTAACTTCGCAAATGTCATTACTTAACCTCATTATGAAAATGAATTGGTTAAACCTCCTTCTAAAAGGGATATTTTGAAGGACGTGTATTTGATATTACTTATATTTGATAAATGACATTGCCACACATCATTATGACATGAATGTGTTAGATATTTAAAATCTCTTTCCATAAGGTTAAGATGAGACCTCTTCGAAATAGGAATTTTGAAAGGATATGATGGGAACATATATGGCTTCATCTTAATAACTTTGCAAAGCAACATCCATTCCAATTTTGAAATTTTTCGATTTAGTAATCAATTTCGAAACATGTGGAATTAAGTGGGAGTTTAGAAATTATCATGTGAAGACATGGAATTTAGTGGGAGCTATCATCCTTTGAATGTTTACAACTCATTACTCATTAGGAATGACGAGCTAATATCTTCTTTCACAAAGAAGTATTTGAGTTTTCAATTCTGGATGAATATGGACTATGATGAATCCAATTACATCAAGAGATATTGGATTAGTATTAAGAAATACACATCGTATCAACATACACATAGGTTATTCATGTAAATGAAAATGGAATTGCCATTAGCAGTCATGGTCGTTCATCGAACCTAAGAACGGTTGATCTCATGATTATTAGTAACTAATGTTTCCGCCATTAGAATAATCATGCACATGTCCAATGGTGAATCATATGCATGAGAGCATGATGATTCATTGGCAAGCCATACAAGAAACGTCATGAATTCTCGAGGAGAATCCGATGAGCGATTTCAGTGTTTGACAGAATGCTCTGTTATGTGTCAAGAGGTTGCACATATTATAGAAAATCCGAACACACGTAAAGATTTATGAAAATGCTAAACTTTTCAAGCCAAAAGGAGAAATAAGAAGTTTGGAAAGACATTTAGTTGAATAAGAAGTTACTCAAAACTGATCTTTCCTAATATGCTAGGACTTGTGAGAAGTGCTAGGCTAATCATCTTGTCAAATTCTACAAAACATATACCTAGTGCATTGTGTGTGGATGGAGTACTTGATAAGTACAAGTTATATCATTCATCACAAATTTGTTCGTTATGTGATAATCGATAAGGAAGTTCTTTCAAGATAAAGAACTGAAACCAAGGTCGGGAACCTTGATGTGTACTTGGTAAGGTTCATGCTATGAGTGATAACATGAATGTAAAGGATAATATGATTAAGAAGTTTGATCACATGGACACGTAACATGTTAAACTTCTGTTGAAATCAACAAGTGTTTACACACTTGCGATATGCATCACAAGGTTGTAATCTTGTATTGACTACTCGAGTGTGATGCTGACATTTGTCGTTTGAGTTATTATTAACTCACCTTATACATTGTTATAACCAAACGGGTTGTAGAGACAATTGAACCCCGTTAAAGTGAACATGGATTAGCATTGTATTTGCCCATAGTCACTTGTATGAGGTGACGTCTCGAAGTGACTAGAGTGTGATGCGATTGATGGCAAGTTCAAGTGCCATAAAGTCATATGAGAATCACTAGTCGATCACATAGGCGGACTGTTAGGAACTTTTTGTCGGGCCTTATGACCGCTTATAGAGTTTTGCCAAATTTATATAGCCTGGTCGTGGCGAGAGCTGCTATAGTATTCAAATGAGTCGATTCTTTTGACTAAAGACTATTCGCCTAAGATGACACAGTTTCAGATTAACTTTGATTTGTGTTACTACGACCTTTGTAAATGGGGTCAAATGGGCATATTTTGGGTTATGATGGCTGTGGCTAGTTGAAGGGAATGAGTGCGATAGGAATTGTCCACCCCTAGTCAGGGTTATAACAATATCTCAGGGCCACTCGAGGAGTAATGAACTGGAAATGCGTGACCACGCTCGGATTGTATCCATGGTGGATAAATCCGGTCAATCAGTTATTCTCCAGATCGAGGAAACCACTCTCGATATGATCACTTGCAAGTACGACCTGAAAGACACCTTGCATTGAGTGGGAGATAGTAATAGGACAAGAGAATTGGTGACGGACACTTGTCGAGGACAAGTGGGAGATTGTTGGAATATGTGTCCTCCGACAATAATGCGATCACGACTGCTGATCATGATGATCACATGTTTAAATCTCATTATAAAGGATACAATTGGGAAGTAATATTTTACTGTCAACTGGTCCACACATATCGGTAATGATTGGCTGACTAGAGTTTGACATTACTGTCGTGCGACGGTGGTGATCAGTTGATCCCCTAGGTCATACCTATAGGGCAACACTCTTAATTGATCATTTAATTGATCGTATAACGTTACGAGTCAATTAAATTATTTAAAATTGACGGAAGATTTTGGAAGTATTATTTACGTATCTCATTGAAATTTGATTAAATGAGATACGGTCTGAGTAACCGAATTATTTCATTACTCAGATGAAATTATTGTTTAAGGAAACAATTGAAATTGAATGACTTATTATAAATACAAATTGTTGTGATTTATAATTGGTAAAATATTTTGGTACAAGTAATTATGAATTACTAGGTCGATTTTTGTATATGACGTATTTTTATTAATACGTTGATTTTTAATATGTTAAAAATACATAACAATTTTATGTGACATGTGATATGTGACATATTGACAAATTGACAAAAATAAAATGGATTCCATGTTATCCATATGTGCCGAAAATAAAGAGGAGGATTAGGCTAATATTGTGATTGATTATGCTAATGGAAAACACAATCATTTCCCTAATAGACTAGCCATGCAACCTAGTTTACATTGTGAAGAGAAACAAAAGCATGCATTGGCTCCCCTCCCTTCCTCTTGCCCGGTTTTTCACAAGGAAAAACAAAGAGGTTTTTGCCTTATATTTTGATAAACAATACATAACATTTTTGTTGTAGGATTATTCATAATTCATTCATCAAAAATATTTTAGAGAGATAAAAAGATTTCTCCTTCCTTTTCTTCTCTCTCAACCGGTTTTGGGAGAAAAACCAAATAATTGTTGGGTCAATTTTTCTTACAAAATTAATATTGTCTAGTATACATAATATTAATTTTATTAAGAGTGTGTCTTGGGTATAAAGCTTTGGGAGAGATCCTACACTTGGGTCTTTGTTCTTCCATTAAGGATAGCACAAGAACAAGAGAGAAAGGAGATCTCTCTTGTGCCCATATAAACCAATATTCCAATGTAAGATAAAGATTTCTTCTTTATATTGTTTATAAGTTTGCATGCATACGATCACCATTAATTTTATGACAAATTAAAATATAACATATATGAATATGTCAAGTATATAGATCTACTTTTCCTTCAATCTAGTTGATTTACCTAATAAGGTAAAACCTCTACAGTGCAAATGGCTTTACAAAATAAAGCGTTCTGTAGACGCGCAACCAGATACCTATAAGACACGACTAGTGGCAAAAGCTTTCCCTCAAGTGCACGGATTGCATTATGATGAGATTTTTGCACCTGTAGTCATGCTACGTTCCATTCGGATAATCTTAGCGATTGCCGCTTTTCATGATTATGAAATTTGGCAAATGGATGTGAAAACCGCCTTCTTAAATGGTTATTTGGAGGAAGAGTTGTACATGGTGCAACCCGAAGGTTTCATAGATCCTGAACATCCTAAGAAAGTATGCAAGCTTAAGCGTTCCATTTATGGACTTAAGCAAGCTTCTCGGAGTTGGAATCATCGTTTCGACCAGGTGATAAAAGAGTATGGTTTCACTCGTTCGGTCGAAGAACCATGCTTATATATCAAGTCGAGTGGGAGCAAGATTGTATTCTTGATATTGTATTTCGATGACATACTCTTGATTGGGAATGACATTCCTCTCCTATCTTCAGTTAAAGAATGGTTGAAGAACCATTTCCAGATGAAAGATCTGGGTGAGGCACAGCGCATTTTGGGAATCCGTATCTACCGAGATAGATCACGACGGACGTTATCACTTAGTCAGGAGTCTTATTTGGATAAGATTCTTGAGAAGTTCAGCATGACCAACTCCAAGAAGGGGAACCTTCCAATGACGTCTGGGATGCAGTTGAGCAAGTCTCAGTCACCTACGACGCCTGAAGGGATTGAGCGCATGAGTCGTGTTCCTTATGCATCTGCAATAAGATCGATCATGTATGCCATGATATGCACACGTCCAGACGTGGCATATGCATTGAGTATGACGAGTCGGTACCAAAAGAATCCATGTACCTACGGAGGACTAAGGATTGGGTATTGACTTATGGAGGAGATACTAAGCTATGCGCAACCTAAGATTCTGCAGATGCTAGCTTCCAAACGGATCGAGATGATTAGAAATCTCGGTCTAGATTCGTTCTTACTCTTAATGGTGCTGCGGTCAGCTGGAATAGTTCCAAACAGGAAGTTGTAGCAGATTCTACTACTGAGCCATTGAAGTATGATAAGCATGGAGGGCACGTTATTTCCATGAGAATTAAACGTGTTCCTGAGTTGTAGTACTTGATTATGGATTTGATACATTATCTTTTTCATATACTATTTATAACTTCATCGTTTTATTATAATATTTTGTTTTTCATGTGGATTGTACTGACAACATTGAACGCCACAAAGTGAACTGAATTACATTATATTTGTTTGGTCCATAATCGCCCATGTGAGCTGATAACTCCGGCTATTATATTGTGCAGTCGATTATTGGTGGGTTCAACGAGCCATAAGTCAAACTGTTGACTGATCGATCGCAAATGCGAGATTATAACGATACCTCGTAGGACAAATTTTTGTGACAACGTAATGGAGTCCTAAATGTTTAAAAACATTCGGTGCCAGGTCGTGGATAAGACATCCATTGTGTTCCTAGAGTCGATTCTTTTGACTATCGACTGTCTCTTGAGATTAAGGCAATTTTTGGATGACTTTGGTTTCTTTCTCACGGTCTCCCGTAACTGGAGGCTAAGTAGATTTTTTCTGGGTCATTTCATACTGTGCTTACATCTGCAGGATTCGAGTTAAGGAAAATATCCAACCCTTATCAGGTATAGTTATTTCTCAGGGCCACTCGAGGAGTTGTAACTGAAATGCATGGACATGCTCGATTGATGATTCGTTTATCAGTTAAGTTACTTTCTAGTCGGGGAAACCGCTCTTGATAATGATCGCTTGTAAAATACGACCTTTGTGAATACGGATTTGCAATTTACATTGAGTGGGAGAAATTTTAGGATATGAGAATCAGTTATCGCACATACACTTGTGAGGACAAGTGGGAGTTTGTTGGAGCTTGTGTCCTCCACAAATTAGTGTGATAACATTTGTAAATCTCTTACAGGTTCACAAGGGTATTCTTCGTATTTTAATCAGTTGATTAACGATTACCTAATAACGGTTGGCTTGCTAGAAAGTTTGACGTTATTATCATACAGATGGCGGTGATCAACTGGTCCCTAAAGGTCACACCTATAGGATGTGTTTGAGAGATGTGGTTATAGAAATATAATCACATTGATGCCTTATATGACTAAACAGTTAGTCAATGTGTTGATGAGACAATTATTTAATGAAGATTAAATAATATTAGTTGAGACGAATTAACTATCAATTCGTAAATTGAATATAATAAGTTATATTTAATTAAATGTATGTAATGTTAGCTTGGACGAATTAATCTGTTAATTCGTAATTAAATGTAATAGGTTATATTTAATATCAACAAGATGAATGTGTCATAGTGGTAATAGTTAGGGTACTCAAACCAAGAGGTCATGGGTTCGATCCTCACTAGATGACAATTTACACATTTTATACATTTTTGGAATAACCGAAAAAAAGAGAAATTAACTCTCCTAATTTCGGTAAATGGGCCGAGAATATTAGGAAAAAAATTCTACCCTAATCTCCTCCTCATACACGGTTAAAGGGGAAGGGGAGTGAATTTTTCTTAACCTAATTTTTCCTCACTCATTCTCTTGCCTCTCATCTCTACGAAAAATACAAAAAAAAACCTAAAATTATTTAGTTAATTTTTGGATCGATTCTAGCAAAATCAAAGGGCATATCTCATATCGTCTTGGGTGCAACTGATAGGCGAATATCAACTTTGATATTGTTCTTAGGCCGTTTTTTTTAGGACCGAAGGTTATTTCTTAATCCTTTATGTTTTTGTTTATGCAATTTAATTTTATGACTAGTATTCATCACTTTATGATTCGTTATAATCCTTAAATTTATGGGATACATACAGATAAATCCCACACATACTACCAACATTTGACATGGGGGCAGAGACCATGTTCACACGAAGTAAGGATGCAGCAGCTTTAATACGATTATAACGAGCCCTTCCATCGGTGTCCGGTGTTGGAGTTATGCCCCTCCTTTAATGAGAAGATGTTAGAACTTATTCTAACTTATGGCATGATAATGGAAGTGCATGAAACATATGGTGGAGTAATGGAATGCACAAGCAACGTAATTGAAGTAAAGGAAATTGTGTGCAACATATGGAAATCAAAGACTAACGCATCATTACATTTACTTCATAAATCACTATAAATACATGCTCAATCCTCCGCAAGAAATCACACAACAAAACTACAACATAATATATTCTTCTCTTCCTCCTTTATTACTACTCTCCATAATCATTTTGGGTGCTAATATTTAACACCTCTTGAGAGTTTATTATCTTGGCTATTTCAATAGTCTTTGAGGAAATTATCCTTGTACTCCCACATCATTATAGTGAAATACCTGGCTCTCTCGCCGGTGGTTTTTTACCTCTATTTAAAGAGAGTTTTTTCACCTAAAAACCTTGGTGTTATTTTATTGTCTTTTTATTATTTCTCTTAAATCTTTGGTTGAATTTATTCGCTTCCGTACTCTGTACCCCAACAAATTGGTATCAGAGCCATTTTATTTTCAACTGAGATTTTTCCATAATGTCGACAAAATTTGACATAGAGAAATTTGATGGTAAAATTAGTTTCGCCATTTGGAGAGTTCAAATGCGAGCTGTTCTTATACAAAATGGTTTAAAGAAGGCTTTAGATGGTAAGTCGAAGAAACCATCCACTATGACAGATGAACAATGGGATGAAATGGATGAGAAGGCGTTGTCCGTGATTCAACTTTGTTTATCACGTTAAGTTTTACGTGAGGTCATTAAAGAGACGTCCGATGCCAGCATGTGGACTAAATTGGAATCTCTATACATGACCAAGAGTCTAGCAAATAAGCTTCGACTCAAGGAACGTTTATTCACTCTCCGTATGTCAGAAGGTACTCCCGTAAAACACACTTAGATGAGTTTAATTCTATCATAATAGATTTGGAGAACCTTGATGTTAAAATCGATGATGAAGATAAAGCTGTCCTACTCATTGTCTCATTACCACCCTCATTTAAACACTTTAAATAAATTATGTTATACGGTAATAATATTACATTATCCTTTGAAGATGTCAAGTCTCACCTCTTATCAAAAGAAAAATTTGATACTGAAATTAATTCTGAACAATCGGGGTGAAGGTTTGGTTATTAGAGGGAGAACTTTTGAAAGAGGTAGTAGTAGTAAGAGTAAGGCCAGGTCAAAATCAAGAGGTAAAAACTCTAAATTTTGCCGATATTGCAAGAAGAAAGGACACGAAATCTCTGAGTGTACTAATCTGAAAAAGAAGCAAGAAACAGATGATAAGGGTAAAGGTAAACAACCCGAACACCATGCTGAAGCTAGTGTTGTTGAGTCTGAGTCTGATGGGGATGTTTTAGTTGCTGCTGATATAGAACAAAGGTCTAGAAATGAGTGGATACTTGACTCCAGCTGTACTTTCCACATGACTCCTAATAAAGATTGGTTTACTATTTATAAATCAATTAATGGTGGTCTTGTTTTGATGGGCAACGATGCACAATGCAAAGTTGTTGGTGAAGGTACAGTAAAAATTAAAACACATGATGGTGTTACTAGAACCTTGATTGGTGTCAGACATGTCCCTGACTTGAAGCGGAATCTCATTTCCTTAGGCACCCTAGAATCACTTGGGTGTAAGTATTCAGCTGAAGGTGGAGTTTTAAAAGTGTCCAAAGGTGCTCTTGTATTAATGAAGGCAAATCGATCTGGTAACTTGTATGTGCTGCAGGGTTCTACTATTACAGGTACTGCAGCAGTTGTCTCATCTAGCGATGACACCAAATTGTGGCATATGAGATTGGGCCACATGAGTGAAAAAGGAATGCATGTCCTTAACAAGAAAGGACTACTCGGAAAGCATTGTACCGGTAAAGTTGATTTCTGCGAACATTGCATTTTTGGCAAGCAGAAAAAAGTTAGCTTTTCAAAGGGTATTCATAGAACCAAGGGTACTTTGGATTATATCCATTCTGATCTTTGGGGTCCTTCAAAAGTTCCTTCAAAAGGAGGTTGTCATTATATGATGACCATTATTGATGATTTTTCCAGAAAACTCTGGGTCTATTTTCTCAAATACAAGAATGAGGCGTTTCCCACATTCAAAGAGTGGAAAACTTTGATCGAAAATCAGACTGGAAATAAAGTAAAAAGATTAAGAACTGACAATGGTCTTGAGTTCTGTTCAAATGAATTCAACATTTTCTGCAAGAAGGAAGGTGTTGCCAGACATCGTACCATTCCAGGGACTCCACAACAAAATGGAGTAGCATTACTCAAATCTGTGTCAGTGGGATTAATATAGATACGATCACGGGGTCTATCACCTCATCAGGGGCGTCTAACACCCCGTGCAACCACGGGCGGAGGAACCGGACCTCTGATTTTGGACACCGAATTTATAGGCCTTATTGATTAAATTCAATACAAAAATCGAAGTATAGTGCCCTTGTGCATTCATATTTGGGGCCTCATTTTTTCTCAGTGCACCGGGCCTCCATTTGTTTTAAGATGCCCCTGCACCCCACCATTCGGGGTATTTTCTCGTCACGCGAAAACAGGATTTAAACAAATGACCATGCCGTTTGCAAGCGATGCAGTAAGGTCTGCTATTGTTAGTCGGGGCAACAGTAGCAGACCGAGCAGTTTGGTGACTACCCCCCCTCCAGCCCGTGAGCCATGATTGACACGGGCTGCAAACGCCATCGTATCTGGTGGTGGTTCGGTCTTAGCTTAGGTTAAGGACCGAACCCCTTCCTCTTGGAGAAGCCGATTGTAAACAAAATCAAGGCCAGGGAGAGGGTTTGTACCAAGAATTTGAGACCGAGCATTATCGAAACGGTCATCAAGACCGATGAGAAAGTCACGTACCCGTTTCTTGTCACAGCGAGCATCAATGATGCAAACCCAATCGCAAGGGCAGGAAGTACATGAGCAAGAAGGAAGTGCGTCGATCTCCAGAATGTCATCCCACAATTTCGTGAGACGTCCATAGTAGGCCATTAAGGACTCGGTTGGTGCTTGTCGACAGGCTATTAGTTCTGCCTGCAATTGATAAAGACGGGCATCGTTGTTTTGACAAAAACGATTCTTAATATCAAGCCATACCTGTTTCGCCTCGGGACGCAAGGAGATCGTCTTTCGAGGAGTCGTTTCGATCGAGTTGAAGATCCAGGCGGTCACCAAAGCGTTGGTGGATCGCCAAGATTCGAAATAATTCGATGTAGCAGCGGGTTTTGAAACAGTCCCGTCGATGTAACCTAGCTTTCCCTTAGCGAGAAGACCGAGATAAAATCCACGTGACCATTCGTCATAGTTGCTGCCATTGAAATGAGTTTGGGTGATGTTGGCTCCCGGATTTTCAACGTGAACCAAAGAATAGGCTTGTTGTTTCGGGGTTTCGATAATTTGATCGGAGTTCATCATCGAGGTTTTGTTTATGTGTTTTCAAAAGACTAGTTGGAACGCCACCTGCTCCGCACGCGGCATCCAACGTTTTTCGTTTGTAGCGGTTGTGGTTGTGGACGATTGTACAACTTATTGTTTAATCGGCTAAATAATATAGAAAACTGTTTAAATTTGATATAAAAAAATGTAAAAGAACTTTACGTTATTTATGATTTTTTTAACCTAGGTCGAGTTGGCATAGGATAAGAGCATGAGCAATAGAGAGGATGGTATGATCCTCTTATTTGTTCTTTCACCATCTCATTTTTTGACATATCACTTTTACTATGACCCATCTTCATTTTCGCTATGTTTATCCTCCTTTTTATATTTTTGTCCAAAATATAGAGGATCGTCTTATCCATTCTCTACCCATTTATGACCATTTTAACTTTTTACAAAAGAAAACAAATAAAGGAAAAATAATTCACATGGAAAAATATTATTTCTTCTATTCAACTCCACTCTACCATTTTGCTTTTTCACGTTCGCCAATGCGTGTTTTACGCGATCAATATCATTAGCTACGTATTTGCAAAATTATAAAAGTTAGATATTTTTAATGTACCTGTAAAGACGAATTAAACAAGATCTCACATGAATATATTTTCACTTATGTATTAAGAGAAAATCGAGAATGAATGTGTACTTGTGAATAGTATAGGAAATGGAAACAGGTAAAGTGAAGTTGAATGGAGGGCTAATGCTATACTTCCTCTAATATTAGAGGAAGTAGAGAATATCCTCTTGCTAAGAGGATGTTCCATACATCTCCACAATAGAAAGAGCCTCCTCTTAAAGGAGAGAGAGAGTGCTAAGAGGATGCTTATCCCTCTCTATTGTGGGTGCTCTAAGAAAACTAAATAGGAAAGAAATAAATGTATTTCTTGTAAAGAAAAGTAAAAGTGATGGGATATTATAATTTCTCATAAAACCATCATTTAGTTGTTTCATTTTTAGTTTCTTATCCTATGCCCACAGGCATAGGTTAGAAAAAACGATTTATAAATACAGTTATGGTGTGTTTGGGAACAAAGATTTTATTCTCAAATTCAGATTTGGACTAATTTGCATGTTTGGCAAACCTATTAGATTTGGATTTCTAAATGCCTACCAAATTCAAATAAGGATAAAATAAATTCATTTGAAATCCACTCTCTAACTTCTCTCATTTCCATATTCCAAATCTTTATTTTGATTTGCAAAATTTAAAATGAGGCCGGCATTTCAAATTAAACTCTTGTTGCGAAACACTCTTTAAACAATTTTAAAACACAAAAGGGATACACTATACAATTAGTGTGTGTGGGATGCATTTATATGGTGTTTCCTTTTAACTATGTTAGTTGAGCTTTTAAATTAACATCATAATAACATGACGATTTTGTCAAACTTTATGAGTATTATGTAAATCATTGAGAACTATAAACTCGCAGAATTGTATTTCCATTGATTTTAGAAACTCCATATAATTTAAAAAATGTTTTCAGCTGCGGAGCAAACTTGTTATTAATAGAGTAAATCAATTACGATTACTCATATAATATTCCAAAGCTTGAATGAGAAACATAATCTCCTCGAATCAATAATGACAAATAGACTGAATTCTTCAGGCAAGTTATTTTTTTTGGGTGTGAAATTGAAAAGTGACTTAAAGCAAGACTTCTCTAACTATAAGGATATATAGTGATTTTAAGAATACATTCCGCATGAAAATATATCCTAACAAAGTTAACATATGAAAATACAAAAATAAAATAAAATAATCTTGGTGTTACACTCTAAACTATAAACTACTCCCTCCGTCTCAACGATTTGTTTACATTTTTATTTTTTGCAAAACTATTTTAATTAAAGGAAAATAATTGAGTGGACTCAACCCAGCGTGTTTTTTTCCAGGAATAAAACACATGTAAATTTTGCGTACAAAAAAAAACAAGTAAATTTCACCCCACGACCAGATCAATTCAAACCTGAAATGATATGTAAGTTTAGGCCTTAGGGTCTAAAACCGACCCAACATAGCTAGTCCGCTTGACTCGATGACTAAACAATAAGTTAATATTAAATAGTTAGGAATATAAAACATGATTATGTTCAAAAGTAAATCCATTATGATCAAACTACTAATAACTAAAATGAAGCAACTAATTGTTAATTGTACAACTAATAACTAATAAAATTAAACTAAATGTTTTCGACAAATAAATCAATTAAACAAATTAAAACAATAAACTGTTCAATTTTTTTTGTTAAAACGGTCATTATTCATTTAAGTTTAAGACGGATTAAATATACTCATATGGGATTAATAAGACAAAAGTAGAATGCATCTGAATAGATAAAAGGTTTGTCCTATATACCAATGTGGGTGATATTTAACATGTCGTAAGTTTAAGACGAATAATACAGTCTTAAGCAAAAACTGACTGTAAATTATTACTCAAATTATACGATAATATATACTCTTTACGGAGTATACCCAAGATAATATCTAAAATCAAGTACACCGGGTATTTCGTAAGACCATGGTTCCTCGGCCTAAACTAAGAATTGTCTTTAAACTCCAATTTCACTTTAACCTAATTACACTCACCCTTATTATCCACCTCCATGGCTTCATGAATGTCCATCAAAAATTGCTGCCTATAATAATATAACCCCTTGCCCACTACCTCATTCAATCTCCCTCCATTCACAATCTCCTTCTCCCTTCACCTCACTCGGACTCATCCGTCGATTCATTGTAACTCTGATCTCATTTATATAAAACTTTGTTTTGAAACAATTTCGGTGCGAAAATTCATATCATTCCACTGTTTAGAGCTTCAAGTTTATAGATCTGCTGACTATAATAAAGATTTCAAGTTTATGTCAAATTTATCTTGAATTTTTTCAATGTATTACATTGAATTTAAGTTATTTTGGTTGAAATATTGTTTATATAAATAATCTTGTTTTCATTTACTAGTTGTTGCTCCGCGCCCTACCGGGCGCGGTGCCCCAATTCGGTGAATCGTTTATAGTATCGCATTAGTGGATATCGTAGGGAAAATTATTTTTTTGTGATCGATACTTGTGTAGTGCTTCTTACGATGATTCACATAATCTAAAAATAATTCGAACTTATATATTTTTCGGAACATGAAATATCATCTTAAAAATTTCCTAACTTATAAGTACACACATGATTTACTGTGTAATTTTTTCAATTAGAACTTGTAATTTGGGGCGATGATAAACATTTGGCTCTATTGTAAAGGTTTTGCACTTTGGCATGTTTACTCGGAATGTATATTTAAGTCGTAAGTGCTTTGAGTATCAAGCGTAGACCATGGACCACTTTTCCTTTTTCCCTCCCCGCATATTTAGGCAAGATAATACTAAGACGATGTTCAAGCTCTAAATGCCTGTAATCAATTAAGTATAGTGCTTGAAGATTACTGCACTACTTGAAGATTTGGTTTTCATTTTTAGTCCTTTTCTTCTCCGTCAAATGGTCATTGTTACCTTGTGAAAATACTTGAAACATTACAAGAGCCCTCACACTCCTAAAAAACATACACACTACATTCCTGAAGACTTGTTTTGATACACAATTTCGGACTGGCAAAGAGAGTGATACCTTTCGTAGAAGTTGTTCGCTATTTTAGCTTCAATGCATTATAGCCGAAAACATTGAAAAAGTGAGTATTCCAGAAACCATGTTCATAGTAAAACAAAGAGAGGTTGTCTGGAAAATTAAAGTTATGTCATACAAAGGTTGAGTATATTCTCAAAAACACATAAAGCATCCTTCTGAGAATTTGTGCTTATCTAAATGTTCTGGAAAATAAATTTTATTGAGGATACAAATTCCATCAAGATCGATACAAGATTTAACAAGCAGAACATTTAGGGGGAAAATGTCTTGACACAGTTTAAACAGGTAGGCCAGTAGTATTATGCTTGCATCACGAACACGGTTCCATAGTAGGTGTACCTGCAGCAAAGAACAATGTAAGTTTAAAGCTCAAAAGAGAGCCAATGATAACATGTAACTGCTCTTATCAGATATCCTATATGATAATCAATTATGTTCTTCCTTGATTCTCTTAACTTGCTGCCCAATTATTAGTTTTGGTCGCAAAACTTTACACCCACAATAGATATTACTGATCAAGACCATATAGTGTCCGTAATTAACTTTCCCACTGCAACTTGAAATTGAAGACTAATGCAAATTCCAGAACTCAGCCAACCTATTTGATGCATATATGCATTTCATTTCAATATCACTAATTCTTGGGACAACAAGGAGACCAGAATCAAATCAATATATGTATTAACTAATGATGATAAGCATCAAATGGGAGAAAATTATCACAACACATTAGTCAAATGGTACTTGGTAACTTGGATAACAAATTGGATATGCTTTATATGATAACATTATTGCCATACATAACATTCCAGTTGCACACAATCAAAAGTAAATCTAAATGAAAAAATGGAACATACGAGGCAGAGATAAAAGGAACATTGGTCATCTTCTGTTAAGATGATTCAATGACAAGTTTAGGTGCTCTAGTCGAATCAATCGATTACAACTTCTTGGTATTTCTCCATTAAAAGAGTTTATTGTTTAGCAAAGGCATGAATAAACCTCGACGAAAATTGGTTAGCTCCGAGTCGAACTCATTCCTCCTCAAGTCCAGTAGTTTAAACCCACTTAAGCTACCTAGAGCAGGCAATAACCCCGAAATCTTGTTGTTTGACACTATAAGGGTATTGAGTGTGTATTTTGCCAATTGAATCTGGAAATGGCCCTTTCAACTAATTATTTGGCAAGCTTAGGATCGAAAGCTCCGACAGGGATGCAAACAAACTCAGCACTTCATCTATACTAATCTAACATCAAACCTCTAGCAACAAGACGATTTCAATCAGCTAATGTAAGGAACACAAAAATAGCTCAGTCAAATTGTCATTCTTACCACTACAACTTCTTCCAACATATTTAATCACCTATATATTATTCCATATATAGTAATTTTAATATCAAACTCCTAGCAAAAAGACGATTTCAATTTGCTAATGTAACCACAAGAAAAATAGATTCAATTTCGTCATACCTCAGCCTGAGTAGCAATCTCACCGTGGACAACATATTCACATTTCAACACCTGGAGATACAATCATAGCTAAAGTAAAAAAAAACTTGTCCGCTATATATAACAACTGATTTCATTGCAGAAAAAGCCTCCAAAGTTCTCATATTTTTTGTTGCAAACCAAATACAAGCACACACTAAGCTAATTTGCAAACCATCAAATGGCTAACATCAAACCAATACAACACCCTAGTCCATAAAAGGTCCACAACAAATATTCCCGCCTTTTCACTAAAACGTATATTAACGAAAGTTCTCAAATAATTGAGACGGAATCTAAAAAAAAAGAAAAAAGAACCAGAAAACTATATACAAACCCTGCCAGCTAAAAAACTACAACATTGCTCGGAGAGTTGGAGTTTAAAGTCCAATGTCTAAGGCAGATGCTCCAAAAACTTTGGCTGCCTAATTTTGATACAACATTGCTGGGATTGGAAGGGCACTATTCATCGCTACAGTAACATCAAGTTTGTTCTTTTTAAAGGGTTAGGTTAATTTACAGCTCATTTCATAGTGAAACGATGCTACACTTCGCATAATCCAAACAATGCGTAAGTTTCCGAATGATAGAAGCATTAGTTACACACTAATATCCTATGTGACCGCTAATTTTATTATGATACACCTCACATAGTTTTAGAAACGCCTTAGGCGTCTATTTTATCATAATACGAGCAACACAACAGTTTAGCAAGTGACTTTGTTCGAGGAATTTCTTATTCTTAGAAAGAAGCGTTAGAGTAACAAAAGAAAATTTGTTACTCAAAGGCTAGACCTTGTACAATTGTATGGGCTACAACCGGTTTAAACCTCGAATTTGAGTTCATCCCGCAAAATCAAACGAAACAAAGGTCACCTATAATGCTTACAAAAACCAATTACTTGTCTTGAATGTAAAAATGTAAAAAAGGCAAACAACTGAATTAATCGCACAAAAATTGGGATCCTTCTTATTCAGCACGATCCCGTTTCCAATTCCTATTCACCCTGCAACTCTGAGTCCATCTCTTATGTAAGTTTCAAAATATTTCCAGCAAGGCAGCAACTGCCACAACCCTTAATCGCAAACATAAGCAGCTACTAAATATGAAAAATGACTACAAATTCTCCTTTCAAGCTTTTTTTATGTACCCAGAAAATCCCAGTCCTCAAAATGCAGAAATTAAACAAATGAAGCACACTCAACAAAATCAAACCCATTAAAAAGACCAGGGTTTATTAAAAGTACAAAAAGGATAGCAACTGCATGTCATAATAGATCAATGAAAAGCTGAAGTGGGTAGTTCTGCTGCTAGCTCGAGTTCTACGACACTTCCATGTGTAGATCGTCTTAGAGAAGAACTTTCCTGTGCTGTAAGAACCTCTTCCGACTATGATAACTATCTAGTTGTAAAACTTGGTAGTTGAGAATAGTAGTCTATGGGCTTGCATAGAATTTTGGCAAATAGTGCCAAAGGCGATTTTACGCCACCGAGTTCAAAGATTTATTGGTCTAATCACCATCAGACTAAACTAAAGAGGCGACCATGTTTCACCCAGAGATCAAGTAAAAAGGAGATGAAAATGATACAAACTTAAGTGCAATACCTGAGAAATTGGTTTCAATAGCTCTGGGTAGCCTGCCCCGCCAAACCTTTCCAGGCCTTCGACCACCTACACAATGCCATCTTCTCAAATTCAGTCCCCAACTTAAATCGTTCAAATCACTACATCCATACCCATGTAACTAAATTAAAACTACTACTAATAAAAGTTAGATTAAATTACTAACGTTCTAAAATGCTGACCTCAAACAAACAAAGGGAAGAAGGCATTTTCATTGTTTGTACCTATCACCTGTCAAACAACGGTAATACTCTAAATCAGTCCAAATAATAACTACTAATTAAAATGGTTATCCTATATCAAATTCTAAACCTCTACTACGCCACTAATCACAACCGCCCTCTACCACGGGCAGCCACGGTCGCAACCAACAAGCATAGAACACCCGTCTATCACAACCACAATCAGTGAACCGATCATAGTACAGCTAGCTTTGTGGGTGAGTAAGCACAGTATTTAAGTCACGAAGGAGAAAGAGTTGATGGGTTACTGGACTTTGCCTTTTGATTAATTCTTCTCTCTGTTCAAGTCGATCATTTAGCATTTGTCTCTTAGACTTGACTTGGGGCTTCGATTCCAGGTTTTTGATAGACACAAACAACGCCACTTTGGAATAGAGCATCAACATCTTGAGAGCTGAAACTAATCCTGCAATACATTATAGATTAATTCAATTACTAACATTAGCAGCATCACATAACAAAATTGGACTAAATCAGATGAAAAAATGTAGCGGGGAAATCAGCATGGGTCAAAAGGATGAAGATCTACAGACCTAACTCTCTTTGAACTTCGCGCAAATTTCCTCCGACAAACAAAAACACACATACTATAAGGACCAACAAAATTGAATAAAATTGTTTTCTCTCCCATTGCCTTTCCCTTCCACTTCCCCTTATCCTTTTAAACTAAAAAAAAATTCGAGGATGAGCTATTGTACGAAGGCAATATAAAAGTGTGGGCAATCACATAAATCTTCATAAGCTTATGTGAACAACTCACTCTATATCATAGCCTTAATCCATCAGGTTCTGAAGCTCCTTTTAAATATTAGAAATTCTTTAATTACAAATGTAAAACATTTAAAAAGGCTTTTACTATGTTTCAATTATAGTAGTAGGTTTGACATTCTCGGACCCTTTTTTTCTTAAGGATCTTTAAACCAGAAAAATCAAAACCATGAATGAACATTATACCTCATGATTACTGTAATACTCCGTATTTATATGTCTTGGGGGTACTCTATCGAGTAGCCCTTACTCTGTCGAGTATGGGCAAGTTGCGGAATAAAATAGTTTCTGACCTGTTGGGTACTCGATCGAGTAGCTGGGGCACTCGATCGAGTATGGGGGTACTCGATCGAGTACCTTGGGTACTCGATCGAGTGTCCGATTTTGCGGGGGTTTTTCTCGGGTTTTGTTAATTACGCGATTTAGGTATTTAAACATATTCGTCTTTGTTCTAAATCACTTTTTACAAAACCTAAAACCTGTTTAAGAGAGAAAGCAACTGGTTCTTCTTCCTAATCGCGTTCTTGACAATTCCCGGAGTTCAGACGGTCAGTTTGTATCGTAGTTCGCGTCGTTGGATTCCTTGCGTCGAGGGTAAGCTTTTAATATAATTTATATAATGTTTCGTTAATATTGATGAAACCCTAATTTAGGAATTGGGGGTTTTTATGAGTAGTATTTGAATGGTAGCATCTATGTGTTGTATGGTAGGAGGAGAATTCGTAGAGGAGCCGTTTTGATACAAAGTAGATACCGTCTGCGTGTTGTGCTTTCCGGTAGGATTTCCTACTCGATATTAGTCCCATAATGGGATATTGGTGATGTCTTTGTAGTTAGTTGTTTAATATGTGATTGTGATTGTGATTGTGATTGTGATTGTGATTGGTTTCTATGGCTCTCGAGATGCGTTCTCGGCTGAGTGGGGTCACTTGCGGGAGTGATCTCACGCCCTAGTTTCGCCCTTCGTGGAACCCGCCACGAAAGGGGATGTGCACATTAATGGACAGGGTTATCGCTCGTACGATGAGCGGGGCTTAGGTGGGAACGGCCGCGTCCCCATCGGGCGGGTCGGGTCCAAAGGACGGTCGGATTTGAGATGATGGGAGTTGGTGGTGTGTGTGTGTGTGTGTGATTCAGCTTGTCTGTTTGTCTTATTATTGTTGATATATGTATTGAATTGTGTGATTAGTACTGACCCCGTTTAAATGTTTTAAAAACTGTGGTGATCCATTTGGGGGTGGTGAGCAGTTGTTGAACAGGTATAGAGATGAGTACTGGGATAGCTGGGATGGCCACGACATGATGATAGGAGTCTTCCGCTGTAGCCTTAGTTATTTATATTTCAGTTTGAATAGACAGTTTGGAATAATGTATCTTACTTTCAGTTTGGTTTCAAGGATTGTATTCATTCACTAAGCTATTGATAATAAATGTTGTTTCTTTATTGTTGTTGTTTGATTATCATACCTCGGGCAACCGAGATGGTAATGTCTTCATACCTGAGTGGTCCTGGTAAGGCACTTGAAGTATGGGGGTGTTACAAATGGTATCAGAGCGACGATCCTGAAACCTGTAACCAATGAACTTAATGAACATAGGGAGTCAATTAAAATGAACCCGGGGTAGAAGTTGTAGGAGCTAGTGCAAAGGCTTGGGAGACGTTCTAAAGTCGCAGGGGTCGCCCTACAACTTTGAACCGGTCACATGGGGGAAGTGTTTGTCGAGTCGTATGTGTGTTTGGTTAACTGGTTTATGAATGTGATGGAATGTGTTAATTGTTGGATGTTGAAGTAGAAAGTTGAGCATGTGAAAGAAAATGGTGATATGAGGAAACTTGTTGATTAGGTATATAGAACTGTGGTTGGAATGAGAAACATGATGGATGATTCATAATGTGACATAATAATAACATGTGAATAGAAATGTTGTGTTGTATACGTATATTTTGTTTGCATAGAGTTGTATGATAAGCTTATGTACTTGTCCACGATTGTTCATGGGTATATGTTGTAAGAAGTGTGTAGCGGTAATTGATGAATTAGTTGGAAGAGATTAAGTAAGTAATTGCATAAGAATATGAAATTCATGGGTGGAGCATGTTTATGTGGGTAAATCGTGATTGACAAGTTAAATAACCTATGTGCATGATGAATGTTGTTGCTTGATTTTTGAAAATAGTAACATATGATTACGAATACTGGTTTTATGAGTTTTGGACTGGTTTTGTTTGCTTGGTTGTTGTTTAAGTCGTTTGGGAAGTAAAAATCAATAGTTGTGTTTTTCGTTTATAAAGAGGTTGTCTTTAAACTGTTATAACTTGAGATGCATAAGTGATTTTGATGTGATTCTAATTGGAGATGATAGCTTGTCCTTTTACGATTCTAACGATAGGTCACACGCCCAAATTGACCAAGTAATGAGTGAGTTATGACTGTTTTTTACGAAAAACTGGACAAAGTCTGAGAATTAGGGTACTCGATCGAGTATCCTTGGTACTCGATCGAGTAAGGGGCACTCGATCGAGTACCTCGCTTACTCGATCGAGTAGCCCTGGTGATTTGTTTTACGTGCTTCTGATCTTCACCTACTCGATCGAGTAAGTCACTTACTCGATCGAGTGGCCTGTACTCGATCTAGTGGCCCCTGTTTTGGGTCATATGCTTATCTTTTGAATTCGTTGCATATTATGTTTAATTCAAAGTTATTATTTTGCCTCTTATGCATTGTTTTACATGTATGTTGGTCTTGACGCGTAAGTTACCCAATCTTGTGGTGTAGTGAGTGGCACCTGTGGTGAGTATGAGTTCGGTGAGAGGACATGAGTTATACGTGGTTGTAATAGATAGTGGAAAAAGAAAAGGAAGGTTGTTATGGCTTAATTGAGACATAGAGCATGTTTTCTGAGATGAAATGGGATGAGTGATATGTTTGTATGTTGAGTAACGTAAAAGTAAGTGAATGTGGGCAAAGTATGATGTGAGTCTAAGGAACGTGAGAATAAAAAGATTGGAAGTAAGGATGTGGATAGTGGCAGCTTGAGATGTGTAAAGAATTATGGAGGGAGATGGTTAGGAATCGTGTGAGTCAAGATTATATGTACTGGAAGTTCGTTTTAAAGAGGTTGAGAAGAGCGGTATATAGTGAACTTTATGGAGACATGTTGCGAGCTCGGTTTGTAGACAGTGAGTGAGTTTGGAAGATTTGGTTTATTAAGAGATGAAACTAATGTGTGATTTCCTTGGGCAATTAACGGTATAAAAAGAGAATTTTGATTTCTAGAGATGTAAAAAGGGAGATGCAATTGTTTAAACAAAGAACGTGGATTTTATGGATAGATTAGTGGCAAGTGTGAGTGATAGCATAATAAGAGAAGATCCATGGTAAGAAAGAGTGAGGTGATATCGATATAAAATAATGGGATTTGGGTTTTAGAGCGATGAGAAGGTAAATCGGTTTACTAAAAGAGTTAGGTAGAAGAAATAAGGAGTTGAACTATTAATTGGTATTATTGAGTGTAAAGAGAAAGGAAGGATGAAAGTAAGCGAGGAAAATGTTCCCTGGAGTTATGTGATATAAAGGTAAGGAATCATCGAAATGTGTGATAGTATCACGAGGATGTTAGCTAATGGTTATATAGGAGTTTCAGGACAACATGATTAATCATGAGTTTCGGGGAATTAAGGGAGTAAGAAGTTGGTGGAAAATTTGCACGATAATAGATAATTGGTGGAGAGTGAGATGAAAATACGAGTAAGATAGTATTGGGAATGATGTTGATGTAATTTTGTTGGTGAATTTGATGATAGTTATTTGGAATGTTAACCGAAGATAGGAAAGAAATCGTGATGTTTAGAGATGAGTGAAAGAGGTTTGATGTCCTGGACAATGGTGGTGTTATGGTTTGTGATTAATGGATAAGAGTGATGGTATATTAGAAAGGTAGCAATTCAAAAGAGGTTGTTTTGGTAGGGGTCGGATTGTTGTGTATAATTATGAGAGGGTATAAGATGTGGTTAGATGAGGCGGATGCTAATAGCTGAATAGTAATGGTATGGTTATACTTGGCAGGAAGTGATGGTTGTGCGAATGGGGGACATTGTTATGAGGGGCATATGAGTTAAGCTCGGGCGACAGGTAACCTTTGTGAGTGGTAACTTACGTGATCAGGATTGATTGGTTGGATGTGATTATGGGTCTATGTTATATGTGTAAATGTTTGTGTGAGGTTCTGACCTCACAAGAAGTGGTATGGTGTGATAATTATAAAGTTGTTTTATGAATGTTCTCAGAATATATATATGTTGGACACGGTAATTTAATTGAATGATGTCCAAAAAGGTAATAATTTGATTAATTTGACATGGCTAGTTATAATTTTATGTGTATTAATAACACATGTGTATTCCGTGAAATGGTAGAGATGATGTTCATGAGATGCTTATCTGTTTATCCATATAATGTGTTGCGTGGTGATTTAATAAAGTGGATTTGAGTAAGTTTTTCTTGTCTGAGAAGTTATGCTCAGTCAGAGTTTATGGGAATCGTATGCAGTTGTGATGTCTATCGATGTGGTTGTGGTGCCTCGGGTGGTGATCCGGGCACGATATTTAGTGTTGTGATGCGGGTATTTTCGCACTGCGATGCGGCTGTTGGTGGTGGTGTTGCGATGTCGTCACGTGTTGTGGTGAAGTAGGCGAGATTACTATGATACGAGTTTTCGAAAGTACATACCAGTTATACATAAATCGTTGTTTTATTTGTTGTTGTTTCTTATGAGTTTCAGTTTGGACAGATAGACTGTTGTTTTGTTTGCTGATGTTTCTTACAAGTTTCAGTTTGAGAATGAGGGTAGAGTATGATGTGGAATAGAGTTGTATATGTCTTCGTTGTTGTCATGGTATAGTGATATTCTGTTAATGGAACACGGTTGTGAGAGGTCGTTACAATAATTATGATCTTGTTCTAGTTAAGGTTTCAGTAGACATGGTAATGGCAAGTGAGTCGTAGAACATGTGTGGTAATGACCCGAAAGATGCAGGTGGTTCATAATCCTTTGTTGAGGCAGTGAGTGTAGGGTGTTGGGGGAAATAGTGTCATGTTAAGTTGTGTATGAGTTTTGCGGTAATGAAGGAAAGAATTTGAGGATCTAGTGCGTGTACGTAACGAGTGTGGATCGTGAGTTATGCTTCTGGGAGATAAGTGCCTTACATAGAGAGGTATGTTGTTTTGCAGAAATAATGGAGAGTTAGTATGGTGATTTTGCTACGAGTTTTATGGTATAGGTTAGGTGGTATGCCAAATGAGTTGAGTTATGAGAAATGTTTAAGCAAGAGAGCCTTAGATATATGCATGGTGAGTGTTTGGTTTATAGACGGTTATCTTTGACATGTGGTGGTAAAGAGGGTAATGAAAAGATATATCTAGGATTTAGTATTAGTGAGTTACGAGGACGTAACATTTATCTTAAGCGGAGTAGGATGCGATAAAAGAGACTTTGATGGTTGTTCATATGGTAGTATATTTGGAAGTAGAGTGTTGGTGTAGCATAAGATATGGATTTGTATATGTTGTGGTTGATGGTGTTAAAAGGTCATGGCAGTGCTTGTAGTAGTTTGATGTTAGGAATGCGAGAATACTTCGATAGTGTTGACAGTTGGATGATGAGATTATGAGTGTGAGTAAACTTCGAGGACGAAGTTCCTTTTAAGGGTGGTAGAATGTAACATTCCGTTTGATGTCTATGAGTGTCTTGATTTTGGATTTGATAGTGGATGATATTATGGAGCTAGCAGCATTAGAGGATGGTAGTTGGTTATGTATGGAGTTGGTGTCGTGAGAGATATATATATGTGGAGTTGATACGAGTGAGAGATATATATATGTGGAGTTGATACGATATCGTGAGCCATGTTGTGGAGGTAGGAATAGTTAGTGGAGCTGGTGTTACGAGTTCATGTTGGGGTTGGAGTTTTGTTTTGAGTTCTTAGTTACGTTGTTGTGTCTTGATCGAGTTAGCATGTTTGTTTTTATGTATGGGTTGAACTTCGGGGACGAAGTTCTTTTAAGGAGGGAAGACTGTAATACTCCGTATTTATATGTCTTGGGGGTACTCTATCGAGTAGCCCTTACTCTGTCGAGTATGGGCAAGTTGCGGAATAAAATAGTTTCTGACCTGTTGGGTACTCGATCGAGTAGCTGGGGCACTCGATCGAGTATGGGGGTACTCGATCGAGTACCTTGGGTACTCGATCGAGTGTCCGGTTTTGCGGGGGTTTTTCTCGGGTTTTGTTAATTACGCGATTTAGGTATTTAAACATATTCGTCTTTGTTCTAAATCACTTTTTACAAAACCTAAAACCTGTTTAAGAGAGAAAGCAACTGGTTCTTCTTCCTAATCGCGTTCTTGACAATTCCCGGAGTTCAGACGGTCAGTTTGTATCGTAGTTCGCGTCGTTGGATTCCTTGCGTCGAGGGTAAGCTTTTAATATAATTTATATAATGTTTCGTTAAGATTGATGAAACCCTAATTTAGGAATTGGGGGTTTTTATGAGTAGTATTTGAATGGTAGCATCTATGTGTTGTATGGTAGGAGGAGAATTCGTAGAGGAGCCGTTTTGATACAGCTGTAGATACCGTCTGCGTGTTGTGCTTTCCGGTAGGATTTCCTACTCGCATTAGTCCCATAATGGGATATTGGTGATGTGCTGTAGTTAGTTGTTTAATATGTGATTGTGATTGTGATTGTGATTGTGATTGTGATTGTGATTGTGATTGTGATTGTGATTGTGATTGTGATTGTGATTGGTTTCTATGGCTCTCGAGATGCGTTCTCGGCTGAGTGGGGTCACTTGCGGGAGTGATCTCACGCCCTAGTTTCGCCCTTCGTGGAACCCGCCACGAAAGGGGATGTGCACATTAATGGACAGGGTTATCGCTCGTACGATGAGCGGGGCTTAGGTGGGAACGGCTGCGTCCCCCATCGCGTGGTGGTCCAAAGGACGATCGGATATTGAGATGATGGGAGTTGGTGGTGTGTGTGTGTGTGTGACAGTTCAGCTGTCTGTTTGTCTTATTATTGTTATCTATATTGATTGTGTGATTAGTACTGACCCCGTTTAAATGTTTTAAAAACTGTGGTGATCCATTTGGGGGTGGTGAGCAGTTGTTGAACAGGTATAGAGATGAGTACTGGGATAGCTGGGATGGCCACGACATGATGATAGGAGTCTTCCGCTGTAGCCTTAGTTATTTATATTTCAGTTTGAATAGACAGTTTGGAATAATGTATCTTACTTTCAGTTTGGTTTCAAGGATTGTATTCATTCACTAAGCTATTGATAATAAATGTTGTTTCTTTATTGTTGTTGTTTGATTATCATACCTCGGGCAACCGAGATGGTAATGTCTTCATACCTGAGTGGTCCTGGTAAGGCACTTGAAGTATGGGGGTGTTACAATTACTTGATGCACTTCGAGCGACTTGTGCGTCGATTGCCTTCACCAAGCCTTCCGCCACATTGGTGCCAAATACATACTCCAACTAAAGGCCTTTAAGTAATAAAACAAAAACATTAGTTATGTAGAAAGCACCAAGAAGTCATGAATCAGCTCTAATAAAGTATCAAAGATGGACTGAATAATAGGGCAAATAACAGATTAGTAGAAAGGGCCCCTTTACAAGTGTGGTTAAATTAAGATCATGGCTAAACAAGTGCAAAACCATCGATCTACATCAAACAAACCACGAATTTCAAAATCTAATATGACGAGATAAGCCTCCACACTTGGCTAATGAAAGACGCTCCAAATTTTGGGAAAGCCCTAAGCTTGTTATTATTTACAAGATTCAAAACAGAATGATAACTTTTGATTCGGAAAAGATGTGCCAATCAAGAAAACCAAATATCACATATAGAAATCTAATTTGTCAAATAAAAACCTAGCATAATTTCAATAAAAAATGAGGCTAAATTGAAAGACTGGTTCCTTAAAAATAAATTAAAAGGAGACTCAAAGACTGAGAAGCATACCCTGCTTAGATTCATGAGAATATTTAAGTTGTCTCTTGAACTCACGTAGTGCACTATTATCATATTGTGTATCCAGAAATCCTGTGACCGGGGAGTAAGGCCTGGTGAACAGGTCGTGCAAAAAATCAGGAAATGCGGGAGATTCAGTTATTTAAGCAGATAGGTCACCAACACTTGATCAAACCTAACTCAACAAATGAAAATAAACAACACGAAATAAATATCTTACGTCATAACAAGAGTCAATGATGTGAGTGTACAAAGGACACAAACTTACAACGAAAACCAAATTGGAATTCGTAAGAAGCAAAGGTAAAATATCAGTAAGAAGCAAAGCAAGTTGACTTGCTTTTAATGCAATTAATTTGACTAAACTCAATTGTAAGAAGTAACATCTTAATCCTATTAACTACACTCCGACTAAGTACCACTAATTTAGATGGTCTTTGGACACCACACCCCGACCGATGAACTACCAAGATTGGGATTGCTTCTACCAAACTCTACCTACGCAATAGTAAAAGGAAAAAAGCTGTCGTGCTTGGACACCGGTAACAACTCAGGTAGGTACGACCTGAGAATAGTGCGCAACTGACACCAACAAAACGCTGCTAACCAACATCAACACGACGTGAACAAATCGACAATTCGGATAACCCAAAACTCAATTCAAGTGATATAAATTAGGGATAATTGATAAACACTACCAATATTAAACCCAACTTTCACAATCACTACCATGATAAAAAAAGTTCTATAATCAATACCAACATGTCATCTCCGACTTACTTTCACTACCAAAGCTCATTTTCCGTCAACAAATAAGATAAACTAACCAAAATACCCTTCTCATAAACACTAACTCACTACCCTCACATAACTCACTACACCCATCATTCTATCACTTACCATATCTTACCCACCACCTTCACCACCCATCACCAAATCACCACCCTCTCATGATCGAGAACACAACTCTTCCGTAACACCAAAGTTATTAAGCTCCTCAAACGACACCTATCAGCCGTCTTATCTAAAGAACAACAGAATTATCAAAAAGAGAGAGATTTGTTCTGATTAGCACGCTTTAAGGCTTCAGCTTTAATCTGAATTGAAACTTCAGCAGGCAAATCTTTGGATCTTTTAGCCGTTTCGGAGACGATATCGGCAATACGAGAGGTGGTGAGGAAGGAAGAGGTGAGTTCTTGAGATTTTTTAGCGGCTTCTTTTGTGGAGGAATTGTGACGATATCGACTATTGGCTTTGTTCCAAAACTCCATTTTTATGGAGGAATTGTGATGAAGGAGTGTTTGTTTGTTACTTTGTTGAATGGAGATTTGGTTGTCTGGGAAAATGGGAAAATTGATTTGATGAGGAAAAAGTCGTGATTATAGTTTGGCAAAAAAGGAGATGATTGTTTTGGAGAGAAAATAGTTTTGGCCTTGTGGGATTGGATTGTGGCGGTAGTGGGGTTTTGCCATCAGCGGATAGGGATAATCGGTTAGGTGAAGTTAGAGTGGTGGATTGAGGGTGTTTGGTGGTGAGTGGTGGGTTATGGTGACCGGTGACTGGTGGTGAAGTGCGGGTGTTCAGTGGTGAGTTAGGGTGGTTGATTGGCTGGTGGTGGAGTAAAGGTAATGGTGGGAGTATAAAATAAGAGGGAGGGTAGAATGGGTATAAAATACAAAAATTTACCGGAAAACTTCAAATTAGCCTGAAAAGTAACATTTTTAGGGGACTTGGTAGTGAAAGTAAGTCGGAGATGACATGTTGGTATTGATTATAGAACTTTTTTTATCATGGTAGTGATTGTGAAAGTTGGGTTTAATGTTAGTAGTGTTTATCAATTATCCCTATAAATTAAGAAAATCCAAAATACCATTCACAACAAGAATAAGCTAAACAAAACCGACCCACCAAACCAATTTATGACCACATTTTCAGATCTAAAAAACAACGAAGCTCCGTAATTAGAATAGGGATAGATTTCCATAGAAAAATAGAGAGAAGAAGAAGCACATATATGAATAATTGATATGAAAGTATGGTGACACCCAAAAATTAAAACTCTTGGAGCAACAAACTGGTGTAAAGGCACTCCGTACTAATCTTAAAGAAGGAAGCTTTTATTATACCTTGATAGCTCGATACTCGTCGTCCTCAGCAACGACATCTACAAAAACATCCCAGAAATTCCCAGAAATAAGCAATAATTGGAACAATCAAACTAATATATAATGAACAAATATATAAATAAAAGCAATATAAATAAATGAATAAAAGCTTTTATAAATGAATAAGTAAAAGTTGATAATTGGAAATTACCTCAGACGATTTTTTCCAATGTTGTACAATCAGATCTGGCGGACCTAGTGATGGACATAAGATAACAAAATAGCTATTCTCAAAACCCTAATTCCACAACAGCAAAACTAAAATAAAAACCATCAAAAGAAATCCTAAATAGAACATAAAAATCAAAACAAAATGTTCAAAACCTGATAGCCGAATCTTATATCGTAATCACAATCATTGTTGTCATCGCCATAAGCATCGTTAAGTTACTAAACAAGTGGATTTAATCCTTATATATACAACAAACACACCTGAACCTCCAAATCATATGATGCTTCGAAAAATCGAGAAAAATGAAGACATAAATCAGGAACGAGAATGAGAACAATAATAAATCCCACCCCAGGGCCTTCACCAAATGAGAACAGTAATAATCAAAGCAATAATAACAATAATAATAAGAATAACGCTAATCGGCGAAAAACACAAAAAAATTGAGAAAGATGAGTTCACCTGTTCTAAGATACGCGGAGATCGGAGCTAAAATCATGGTTGTTCCCGCCGTTGTCATCCAGAAGCAACATCGTCATCGCCATCGCCATCACATCAACACCTTATCCTCATCACCATGACACCAAGTGATTAAACAAGGATACCAATTGATCACCCTAATTTCGACCGCATACATGATTTGCCCGATGTAAAAATCGATCTCCATATGACACAATAAAGGGGATAAGAAAGAAATCGTACTTAAACTGAAACTAATACGAAACTGAACCTGAAACTAATAAAGATGGAGAAATGAATTACCATGTGAGGATGAGAATAAGCTGAGAGTAGAAAGTGGTATGTGGGTGGAGGAAAGGAGTGGTTCAGCAAGATGGAAAGGTAGAATGAAAGGCAGGGAATAAATGAGGGAAAACGGAAGGTCGGGATTGAGAGGCAGAGAGCAAGGGCTGGGATTGAAAGGGCACTATTCATTGCTACAGTAATGGAAGTTCCCTCTTTTTAAAGAGTAGGGATTAGATTTGTTTTATTTTATTAGTTTTTCATTAATAGGTAAAATCGTTTTTTTTTCTAATGTACCAAAGTAATTTACTTACTATTTCCAAAAGTTTTATGGCATAATCGGATTTTTTTAAGGGCAAAAATAATAAATTTAACATTAGTTGGTAAATATAGTACGACATTTCTTTTGGTATTGCATTTTTAATCTAAGAAATCAACATTTTTATCTAAATTATTTAAATTAAGCTTGAGCATTGAAGTATCCAATTTTGGACAAACTAATTACAAACAAAATAGTTCTATAGAACGTGGGGGTATGAATGTGGGGTACACAAAAAATAGCAGTCTCTCTTGTGACTGAGATATCCGTCACAAACTTGTGACGGGTCAAATATCACTCACATTGTTAAAAAAGACAAAAGTAAAGGTGCCCAGAAAATTACAAAAGGCTTGTTTTTATCTATATAAATGACTTTTATTTGACCCGTCACAAAATTGTCGTTACAAGTGAGAATTTGTGCACAAAAATGCTTTTATAAAATAAAAATATGAATTTTCAACCACAAGATAACAAAAGAGAGGTGTAATGGAGGTGTAATGTTGGTGATGGGCTCTCGTAGTAGATACCAAGTTGGAGGCGGGGCTTGTGGGCCTGACAGTTGATTATTGTTTCTGTAACAATTATTGGCTTTGTTATCCCCGTTGTTCTTCTTCCTGTACAGATTCCCCTTCCCCTATTTCTTGTATGTATTGTTGGATTGGGTGGTCCGGGTTGTGGTATAGAGGGCCTTGGTGGTGTAGGCAAAGAGTCAGTCAATGAGATATTGACAGTTTCTTCCAATAATATGGATATTACTTTCAAAAGTCGGAGAATGGGGTTTGGAAAGGAAAATTATTATAGAGAGACTGGTATTAGAAAGGGAGACCGCGCAAACATTTCAGATCAAGATCTTCGTTAGAGATGGTATGATCGACGTATTCTAATTGTTCCGAAAGCTTTCTATGTTTAGTGCAATAATCGGCAATATACAAAATTACCTTTGTACAGGACTTTAGTCTGGAAAAAAAAATGAAGGCAATAGCACGTGACCGTGTAATTGCTGGCTGGCAACGAAGGTCAATAAATGTATAAATGTATAAACCAGTTAGTGTGTGAAAGAGAAGAAAACGAGGGATCTGAATCAAGAAGGATGATCATATTCTTGTGTCAATGAGTTTTCTAAAGTTGAGAACAAATGCCCAAATTAAGATGTTGCTTCTACAGAGAGAGAACGATATACAAACAAGATAAGAAGGCGGTCAGCAGTCTAGGCAGTGCTCTTGTTGATGTTGCAGCGACTTGAGGCGGTGGTGAATGGTGCAAGGAAGCATTTGACACCATGGGTGGAAGTGCTGGTTCTAACACCTCACCTTCAGTAAGATTGGGGACAGTTCCTGGAATTTCAGGTCTTAACTCTTGAGGAACCAATGCAAGGAGCTTACCTGGAAAAATTGGAGACATATACCCAAGTGTTTTATCCAGTGCCGAACAAAGGTTATCTGCAAAATTCACACGCCACGAAAACAACACTTCAATCAATACGAGTAACTAACAAGCTTTGATTACCCAAGAAAGTAATAGTTGAAGAGAAAAAAACTTACTCCTGTAATCAATGGCGGTTTCAGGTGATAGAATAGAGAGAGTTGTGGAAAAGGTTTCATAATATTAAGAATTGCATAAGAATTATCAATTACAGTGCAGAGTATTTATACAAGAGAGATTTAGTCAACTACAAAGATTACAATATAATATATAACATAAAATATGGAATAATATAATTACAAGATAATATGATATTATTTGAAAAGATATTCTTATCATGCCCCCGCAAGACGGACGGGCAAGGCGAAAGTCCGATCTTGGACAATAACAGCAGTGACGAGAATAGTAGGAGTAGGAGAGTTGTTGTAAGAAACATTAATATCTGAGCAAAGTAAATAGAGGTGCAAGAGGAGGCAGTAGCACAAGGTTTAGGTGATGTATGGTGGGTAGTGACAAAGGGTAGAGTTTATTATGATAATATGGATACATGGTAATAGAAATACAAAGGCAAGACCTTAATACCAAATTTAAGGATGGGTGTGGTTCATCAACGTGGGGAAAGAGCACAAACTCAGGTGAGTTGTGGGCAGCAGTAGAGGGACATTGTCAAAATTTTGAGTATGACGGCCGAGTGGGTTGTAGCCAAGTTTTTAAGGGGTGTTACATAGGTAACAAAGGATAAAGGGGTGGTTGCATGATTGACCAAATTTGAAGGGGTGGCCACAAGGGCACAAAGTTTAAGAGAGGTGGTCAAGGAGTTGACCGGATTTGGAAGGGGTGGCCACAAGGGCACAAAGTTTGATAGGGTTGGCCAAGTCGGTGATGCCAGGTAGCCGGAGGTGTCGTGTTGATCGTGTAGACAGTCGGAGGAGGAGGTGTCGAAATATGCTTAAGTTAGACGGTTTTTCGAAAAATAAAGTGTGTTTTGCGACGGTCTTTGCTGAGGTCGTTGGAGGGTCAAACGGTAACGAAAACCGAGGTTTTGGACGTTTTGGAATCGTGAGATTGCGAATTTTGTGAATATGGGAAGAGTCGGGGTCTTTGATAGTCTTAAATGGTGCGAAAAAGGGCGATAACGGGCACTGGTCGAAACTCTGTTTTCGAGAAAACAGAGCGATTCTGTTCGTTTTGGCCAGGACTTTGGGTACGATTTTCGAGGGTTTTAAGCTCGGGTGATAATGGGAGGTGTCGATGTGGGTTGTAGCAAGGTGGTAGGGTGATCGAACCGTTCTTTGAGATGGTGGGTGAAATTTGTTGTGTAGACGGAGGTTTCGGGGATGCTCGGAGTAACCGGATGATCCGGCCGGGCGAGAGATGGGGTGGTGAAGCATAGGGTTCATCAGGTGGTCGTACCACAAGATATAACAACATGGTGTGCTAGAGCTTGTGGGTGGGTGCGCTATTACAGGTTTGGAACGCAGGTGTTAATCATTCTTAGTCTTTAGGGAATTCCATAGGGTTGGTCCAACATGAAGGACTGAAGGTTTGTAAGCCATGGGAAGCCAAAGTTGTGGCAGGGGTTTTCTTGTACTTTTAAGGGCAAGGTGGCTATGAAGGATTCACCGATGGGCGAATCACCGTGTCCTGGCAGCGGTGTGATGCGACGATGTGCACAGGTGGGTCGACGTAGTTGTGTTAGTGTGGGGATGGAACGTAAATGCTAATTGATGGTTTACATTCATTAATTTGGTATGTAGTGCGGTGATGATGAAGGGCATCAAGGCAGTTGGGTTGTAAAGGACAGTGGTGGTTCAATCTCAATGTCGCTACAACGTTGTGCAAGTGGAGGGTGGTTGTTTTTGTATGTATGGTTGCCGACGCAGGAGAGCAAGGGAAGAAGCACTTGCTTCTGTTTTAGCGAAGGTGACTGATGTGGGATTGGATGGTTCACTTGAAGGTGGTGGCGGTGGTGTTGATTGTATTGAACACAATACAAGGTTAATTGGTGGTATGATAATTGGCTATGTATTTGGGTAAACGTGTGATGTATGTATGTATTATTAATAAGGGGTTGATTGGCCATTAATGAGGTTTAGCAAGATTTTTTTTTTTTTTTTTTTTTTTTTAAGGTGTTCGAGTGTGGTACAGGTTTTGTTGTGGCAGTACGGTGGTGGCCAAATTTCTTGTGACGGCCAAGATGGTATTGGCCGAGTTTTGAAAGTGATTGAGACGGTTGTGATCACCATATTATGGTGTTTGTTTGATGCAATTCTCGGGTGATGGCAGCGGAAGAGGGTAAATTTTCAGTGGAGCAAAATCGGGTTTTGGGTAGGTGGGTGGTTGCTTGCTCCCGAAAATGGATCTACTCTGAGGGGTTAACCTCTATCAAGAGCACGAGGCTCTGATACCATGATAGAATAGAGAGAGTTGTGGGAAAGGTTTCATAATATTAAGAATTGCATAAGAATTATCAATTACAGTGCAGAGTATTTATACAAGAGAGATTTAGTCAACTACAAAGATTACAATATAATATATAACATAAAATATGGAATAATATAATTACAAGATAATATGATATTATTTGAAAAGATATTCTTATCATCAGGAAACGCTGTGATTATCCCCTCAACACTTGCTAACCCGACGTAGGAACTGATTTCGGCAACTGGATCATAATAGAAGTCATATGGTATCGATACATATTCGTTTCTAAAACCTTGAATATACACAGGAATCAGGAACGCGTGAAAATATTCTACAACATGAGTCCAACTGACAACGAAACCGTTACTGTTGGAGAAGACCGAGTCCTTGTTGAGAACAACAGAATGAGCGAAGCACTTGATATCTTCTATGGCCTCACTGTAGACCACTTCTATTGTCTCATGAACTTCATAAACAAGCTCAAAGCCTTTTCCTTGCATTGCCTTTAGGACAGCGCTGCTTGTCGATTGGATCATAATCCTTTTATCGCTACGAAGAGTAATGCGAGAGTTCCCTAAGGCGACAAACACCGCATTAACAATACTCATGCCCTGGTTTTCTGCTAGGTATCTAGCATTCTGCGATAACAAACAAAATACTTAGTAAACATGACGATGATGGTCACACAAGAGTTCTGTTTTTTGTTCTTTCTCTAAAATGTAGTATTAGCCGACATTTACTCGCTTTTCAGTCAATTACTGAGTAAAATGAACCTGCTGCAGAATCTGAGCCTCCCTGACAATCCCGAAACTAACATCGTGACATCAACAACCAAACTAGTTCGGGATCTTAGACCCGTCTGTGGGTATTCGTATTTAACTATAGCGGCTTAGATTTGTCACTATTAGGTTATAACTGTAGCTCAAGGCTCTATTACCAATGTCTATAATCAGCAACTTTGAGGAGGAGTAAAAACTAAGGAAAGAAACTTGACTTCAAATTTTTGAATCCTTGAACACTTACCTCCATCTTAATCAAAACACGTGAAACCGAAGATGCATTTTTAGCGATATCCAAAAACTCGGATAAGGATACAATCTTCCCGGATTTGCTATACTTAGGGTTCCCAAACAATCCCAGTTGTCCATATGGGTTTGATAATGCAGCTGCAATTCAAAGCGAGAAAACGCCTCAATGAGAACATTTATATGCCAGGGAACAAAATAAGGTCGAACTCTGAAACTCATAAGTCATAACTAAACTTACGTGTCAAGGCCTGGATATCAGACCAGTTTAGGCTAAATGAAAAGATTCCTGTATTGGACTGAATCTCGTTAATAACCGACGCAAATTTTCTGAACTCAGTTTGGTAGACAAATGTGTTGGCAATAAGATCCACGGAGCTACTGCAGAAAGGCACACCGTCCTTTGACATGTGAACAGGGCAGTCAATTGCGTCAGTCCCGTCTGAAATAGCCTTTTTGTATGCAAGATCGGTGCAGCCAGGGTAGATTCCGCTTGCCCCACAGTTAGATATTACCAATGGCTTGGGCATTGCTACAAGAGGATAAGGCAATTAAGAATCGTAAACAAATATTAAGACTATGAACTCTTTAACTACGACACACAAAGCACACGTCTTAGAGCGAGCTTAATCGTTCTCACCTTGTACCGATGCACTGTGTCTCAGATGTGCAAAGCATTCTGAAAAAACAAAAAAGATGCTCATCATAGGATAACCAACGGATGCAAGCTATGGAAATTAAGTCTTTTGCAATTTGTAAGTATTCTAAGATAAAAAAAAAAAATGCAGACCTCTGGCAGATGATGATGTGAGCGGGAAGTCGGAAACTACACCATCCACAGAGAAGTTGCCATTGTCAATAAAAGAAAGGTATTCGGTAATGGGATTGTAACTGTAGTTGTGGGCATTTATTTTGTCATTTGCGAAACCATATGCAAATACTTGAAGCTTATTTCTATGAGCATCTGCCACCAGATTAGTATGAGGCAACAGATACGACGTTTCATCAACAGGCCATACGTAAACTTTAGGCACAAGGATTGCAGAAGCGAAGGTTTTGATATATGTGAGATTACTCAAGAGAAACCCATAACTTTTTTTCGTTGATGGTTCATACTCATCCTGGTCAAGAAAACGGAAAACCAAACTTGTCTTGGTCGATGCAAATGGTTGTTTGAGACCTTGTAAAAAGCCAATGTCAGGAGATGAGATGTAACTGATATTCAACTGCTTAGAAATCCTGATTAGATAACTGGTCATACTCAAATTATGTTCTGCATAAAATGAAGCACGCTGCATAAAAAATATCATCTCTCTTTAGTCGATCAAACCAACATTATAACACGAAATAACAACTCTAAATTATGTGATTCGAATCAGTGTCTTGAATCTTAAGACATACCTGTATATTTAACCACAAGCCAGCAGCTTTCTGGTCTATTAACAGTTTAAACACATTTTCCACCGTCTCTATATTATACACATCGTTGTAATAATGAGGGCGGGAGTAAATTTCTTGAGTGACTGCGTAAAATAAAGAGGGTAATCAGGGAAGGCAATTCATCAACATATTTGAGAGACCTTATTTAGTTGATCTTGATCATTGTCATAAGGAAAAACAAAACTTACGATTTGCATGAAGAAGTTCTTCCAAACTGAAATCAATTGGGAAATATCCTTATTGACAAAATAAACGTTAGCTCTATTTGGATAGACCACATCCACATTTAAGCCTTTGTTTAGGACAAGGTTAGGCAGGCATAATCCATAGTCGTCTTTTGTCAGTTGGATATCGCACCACATAATTACATCCGGCACGCTTAAATTAAGAGCCAATTGGTATGCCTCCTCACTAGCGTAAGGAAACATACCAGACAGCCCACCACGGGCTATCACTAATGGTGCAGACCCTGCAATTTATAACTACCATTGTTTAAATATATGCAGGTAACATTGTAAATTCTGATTTTGTAATTTATTTTACATGGAACATTTAGTTTTCCATAAATTTAATTCTCCGAACTCTAACACGATAAATTATCAAACTTAGTGCTTTTAATGAGGTTAACTTTTGTTACATATCCCCTGCCATTCTTCCTCTGCAAATTTGGCACAAACCATACAAACAACTGAAACCAACCCCTCTGAGCCATTCAAACACTAGCACATCAGCTTATGTCCTCCCTGACGCTTCCCATATCCGACTACATTACCAGAAACATTACCCAACCATCCCCTCATCGAAATACCAATCAACAACCTCCTAGAGGATAATCACAACCCAATTAAGCAATAATCGCTGGGCTTACTAGAGCGCACTCAAGAAATGCCATTGTTATTGCCGATTGATCAGAATATGAAGCGTTCACCAAGATTGTGTCTTTAAAGTCTCACTTTCAAGATTACCATTTGTTCCCCTTGGATGAAACACCCCGTTCATTCAGCGAAACAATACATTTGTATAGCATGGTTTACTTATACATTAATACATACTCTATAACATTGTAAATCCTCATTTTGTATGCAACTTCTTTACATAAATTTAATTCTCTAAACTTTAACACGTATTAGGGGGCCGAATAAGACTAAAAAAAAAAAAAAAAAAAAAAAAAAAAAAAAAATCACTAACTTAAATCATCATACTCGTCCCACATTTTGATTAGTGAGTTAAAAAGAAACCACGTATTAGAGACAAAAGAAACAAGATACCGAGTAGAATGAAGGTGAAAATTACCGTCAAGAGTCCGCCATTTTGAATTGTGAGCTGAACTAGAAGTCGGAAGCTGAACAACCAGAACCAGAAGAAGAACTACTAAAACATTAACAATGGCCAACGATTTCATTTTTCCGACGTCACACAATAGTTATTCCGGGCGTCAATTTAATATGTTGAAAATATAAGATGTTTAAGTTAACTATGAGCAATATAGCTGAAATTACATGGAAGGGTTGGAAATTACCCTAATTAGTATAGTTCATTAATACGTACTTATTTTGGTTATAATGGTTCACAAGTATAATTGCCATATACGTCTTGTTTAGGAATTTGTTGAAAAACATAGTAGGTTTCCACATATATAAACATTATAAGTGGTCCAATCTCCATGACTTTCAGTTGCCATGAACCATCTATTACAATGAGTCTACGAGTCTATGAATCACGTTCAAGTTGTTGCAAACTACACCATTTTAAAACGCTAGTTTGGGTTTAGCTTGTTTTAGTTTTCCCCCGCAAATTTTTTTTTTTTTACCTCTGTTACGTAACTTATTTATGACATCACTCATTAGACCGATTATTGCATTGGCCTTCCTTATTTCTAAAATCTCAAACTTATTACTGTGCCTTCCTTACATGGCTAAAGTTACTCCTAATCTAACTATCTAGACTTATTTAAATGAAAGATTGGTTATTAAAGATCCATCTCGCAAAATTTTGGGTAAAACGCACCCCTTACACGAGAATTTTATATTTTGTTTTAATGATGTTCATTTTTTTTTAAACTTTTTTGCTTGAATGAGGTTGAAAAGCAACCTAATTATGAAAATGAAACTTATTTCAAATTAATTACAAGAAAATAGGTCCACTCCATCACATTTTATTTTTTCAGAAGTTTCTAGCTAAGTCGTTGGTCCACATAACGACTTAGCATGAATCAAAATTTTAATTTTTTAACTAGGAAGTCGTTGTCTTAGACAGCTACTTTCCAAAAATAGAATGGAAGTTGTCCAGATAATCGCCCTAAGTTTCTAATAGGAAGGCGTTATCTAGAACGTTACTTTCCAAAAATAGTAATGGAAGTCGATGGTTAGATAGATTTAATTTCAAAGTCTGAATCTTGCTTAATCAATCCCGACTAAGTTTTTTAACTGCTACATGAGTCACATTATAAACTTCGTGTTGTGTTTCAAATTGGTATATTACAGAGTAATATTCTCGCCCAAGCTGTTAATTTGACAAGTTTATGCTTTAATTTATAGGCTAAAGTGCAGGACAAATGGACAATAATGAACCATTGCCCCAAAGTTCTCTTTTATTGATTTATTGTACTAGTATAGCATGCGCGGTATTTCTAGATCATTTAATTTATAAACATTATTAATTTTTTATATTTTAATAAGGATACAAAATTGAAATGGAAAACTGATAAAAAAAATTGAGTAAAGTTATAAAATGTGTATTTTAATGAAATTTTCCACAAAACTAATGATTTTAATTTATAAATTTTCTTAAATGGTTGTAAAGAATTTTTTTGTAACGAAATTAATAACACCAGTTCATAGTTTTTTTTTTATGAATTAAGTATGTGATAAGTCTTTTTATACGAAACTAATAATATCAATTTAAAAGTTTTTCATATACATACAAATTTTTAGATTTATAGCAGTTTTGTTTTATTTTAATTAAAATATTATAATTTAGTTAAAAAAAGATTAAAATAATTACAAGATACGGAGTAATATTTTAGTTGAAAGATAATTATTTAATAAAATTGAATTCTTGTTTCCTTACTTAACCAGATTCCTTTTTAGAAGGAAAATTATTGAGAATTTTACTCTCATAAGAGTAAGGGGGATTTTTGATTGGTTTTCCTGCAATTAGCTAAAAAAAAAAAAAACTAATTTAATGGAGATTAAATTGATTTCCATATAATTAATTATATCCAATCTATTGCTTAGGTAAAAAAAAAAGTAATCGAGAATATAAATAACCTTTTGTTTGTGATTAATCATCTGAAAACATATTACCAAGTTACATACTCGGGTGTTACTAGATAACTCGTATATGATCAATTGACACAAATAACAAGTCGAAATGATAGGTCGATCTATCGTGCTATACTGAGATACAAGGTTTAGGTATTTGTATACCGGAAGATTGGCCATGAACATTAGAGCAATTTGATATCGTACTAGCTTGGTATTTGTAGTAAGCAATATTAATGTCCTTCAACTCGATCCCCTTGCATGGATTGCTTCCGCTGCATTGTAAAACTACCGCAGTGTTTATCTTTGATGTCCCGTGTACGTTTATAAACTTGATGTCCTTTATTTGCACTCGAGAATTACCCTTAAATTAAAAAGAAAGAAAAGAAGATATCAATTAATTATATATAAACAATGATAATATGTCAATGAGAAGACGATATAAAAAGTAGTTTTCCACATACAATATCAAAAATTATATTTAAATTGATTTATGACAAGTAAAAACATGTTTATGTTAATAAAAATTTAACAATGTCATGTTCTTTACAGAAGATAGTATTCCGATCCATAGTTGAGTTCAATGTTTCTTTTTCATTTTCCAATATATTTATATTATTTTTACAGAAGTAGTATATAATCCATTCGATTTTGAACAAACTTAAGCTAGTCAGTTTATTTTTTCCAAAAATCCAATTAACCTTTAATAAATTTTTTTCTACTTCTAACGATTTCATAAACGCAAAATCTTATTTCAGACGGGCAGTTTTCCCGTCTGAAATAAGACCGACAAAATGTTGTCATTTTTTAAGAGAATATAACCATTTAATCACAAAATGTTATTACTAGAGGTGTCACTTTTTACCCTGAAAATAATGGGAAAGTAATGGTAACATGTTATCAAAAAATACAAACATTTTATTGTTAAATGATAACATGTTGTCCGTCTTATTTCATATCAAAAACAATGGTCTGAAGCAAAACGCATGTTTCAAAAAAAAAAAAACCTAGTGATGTGTTTTTACTACAATGAATCAATATGGAGTACTTCCTCCAAGGACTCCAACCACACATATTTTTCCACTTTCCTATTTATGTAAAACTTTTATTCTTCCTATTTCTTTTACTTCTTTTTATGGATTTCTTTTTTCTTTTTAAAATGGATTTTTTTTCCTTTTAAAATGACCAAACTATCCTAAGACCCATCACATATTTACAACATATACCCTAATTAGGCTCTGCTATTTTCTAAACTGAACTAAATTAAAGTGAGCACAGCTGAACTGAACAGAAGTGAATGAAACTAAACTAAACTAGAGCTGAAATTAATTTCAAAAAAACAAGTCATTAACATAATATTGGAATACATCCACCTAACTTTGTTTCTCTAATTATAAGAATGTAATTAAAACTGACAACTATCCATAGAATAAATTATTGGAGGGGTAGCAATCACAACACCAACATCAACATCCAGCAGTAGCATATTGACAATTGACCAATGTAATTTAAATGGTAGTCAAATAATTTTTACAACATAAAGAAAGTAACAAATTACGGAATAAAATCAAAATTTCTCACATACCTGTCGACAAGTCCTGGACGGGCAATAATTTTGGTCGAAAACGATGGGATTATCGACGTTCCGAAATGAGATATCTTGGTACGTAATATTACTTACTGTGCCAGACATGTCACTAGCCTTGGTTTTAATCCTCAACCCATTTGTAGTATCAAAAAGTCTACACTGTCTTACCACAACGTGTTCGACTTGTTCATTTTCGGACTCACCCAAGCTTCCAATGCTAATACCATGACCCGGACCGCAAGTGACCCCACTGACAGTAATATCCTTACTACCGCGAATAAGGGCTACACAATCATCTCCCGACTCTATGTTTGTCTTTAAGATATCAATGCCATTTGATTCGCCGATCTTAATTCCGTCAGTGTTTGGACTGTTTTCTGGTGATGATATGCTTATTTGGTCTATGACAATTTGTTTGCAACCAAAGAGGTGGAAATGAGTGCTTTGACTGTTGATTAGTTTCACTAATTGTGCTCTCGAATTTGTGATAAATGTGAATCTTAGTAGCTGAAAAACATAAACAGTAAATAACTTAGTTCATTTAAGTTAAAAAAAAAAAAAAAAGCCATGCATGTAAATAATTGCGCTTTGAATTACATGGCATTTTGAAATTGATTTTAATACAATTTGTTTTAACAAGACCGTTTTAACAAAGGGCCCAAAATAATTATTCAATTCTTAGTTTTATTTTGCTTATTTATTTTTTTCCCGATAAAGTAAAGAAACTAGGTTGAACCTTTAGGATACACCAACCAATTTTATCTTTTCGGATAAGTGAGATAAGTTGAACTCATCGATCTACTTTCAAACCATCTCGAAAGAGTTGGACATGAGTGTCCAACAGAGGCCATAAAGTCAACAATGTTATTGGTCTCACGAAAATAATGTTTAATAACCATTTCTTCGAATATGCTTGTTATCTTTATAGAGTACACGTTATTCAACCTATGAAAAAAATGTGTGGGTGAAATTATTGTAAGACCATTTGAGAGCGAGAGGATTACCGTTGGAAGGCCGGGAGCAGCCTGTTTTGGTGGGCCTTGACCATCAAAAACTCCTCCATTTAAAGTCAATCCATCAATATACTGAAATTCAATCCAAGAATCGCCTCTTAGGCCCTGTGGGCCCTTTAAAGTGCCTGAATTATGGAACTCAATTGGGCCCCTGCATGGGCCTTTCAATATTACCGGGTTAACCAAGTAAGTAGCTGAAGGGACTTCCAATTTGCTTCCGCCCTTCCAATTGCATGCATCACCCCATGCTTTCAACAAAGCCTGTCATTTATTTACCCATTAAAAAAAATGCAATAATAAAGCGTCAATGAGTAATACTGAGTTTCGAGACCACATTTTTGTATGCATTAATGCATAAGACCGATCCTACTATGTAAAACTCCATATAACAGAGACTAGTAAGATCGATCTTGTATGTACATGTAAAAAGGTGGTATTGAAAATCGATAACACAATCATAAGTGATGCTATCTCATTTTTCTTCACATATAATATTTTAAAAACGGAATTTTCTAATAAAATGGATTAACGTGAGATTGTTTGTCAATTTGCTCATAATGTATTTACTTCGTGACATACGCACTAAAACTTAACCGTACAAGTACTCTTCACATGGAAAAGCAGAAAAGAAAAAATACTAATTAAAAAATTAAACTTTTCTATCATTCAGGTGGTAATCACTGTGAAAATATAAAGCTAGTGACGTCAGCAAAGTTTGTTATAACTAACTACTTCCTCAGCTGAACTTATATAAATAGAAGATCAAATGTATCATTGTACTTACTGATTCAATAAAGAAAATTTCTTCTTCTCTCTAAAGTTTCTCTTCTCATTTTCTCTCTCTATAACAAACTAACAAACTACTTTAACAAACTACTTGAAGCTTCTAATCTTCATTAATGGAGGAATACTACATCTTATATTCTTCACAATCACCGTACTGGGTCTTCGTATCGCCATTGATTTAGTGAGACACAAAAAGTAACACACTAACAAAACGGGAGTCAAGAGCTTATAAGTACATGTGAAAAGTTACATAGAACATGAAAAGACATACAAAGTTCAATGATATGAGTATATGACTTGACGAATTCCATGAACTTATAAAAAGATGAGTTTTTCATAATTACTTCTCCCTCCGTCTGGTTATTTATTTACCCATTTTATTTTACAGGACCCTATTTATTTGTTAAACTTTCTATATTAAGAACGTTTTTTATGTGTAATTTGATCATATACATCAATTATAATTTATTTGTCATCCTCTAACAATAACCACCAATAGTCTCTTCTTCTTTCATTGACCTTTATGCCAAAAATTCAAGGTAAACAAATAATCGGAACAGGAAAAATACTTACTCATTTGTTTGAGTAAGTAATTAAAAGTACAATATTGACTACATCGAAGAAAATTTGTTGATAGATAAGAAAATGACTGAATATTGTTGAAAAATTGGTTCTTATACGTAAATGAATGAAAGATGTAAGAACAAGGTTTTTTTAAGGGTTTTGCTGTAAGATTACAATTTGTATTTTGATTTTTAATTACTTCAAATAGAAAACAATTCACCGATACAGTTTAAGACAATTTGATACAGTCGACAAATCTAAGAACCCTTTTGAAAATTCCCAGAAAACATCCACCATTGCATTCCTTAACATACGTACAATAGAATGATTACTTATTTTTTCAATGTTTTTTACATTATGTCTATAAAATAAAATAAAATTACCTGACTGATATCGACATTTCCACCTTGAATAGCACCATAATCTTTCAAATTGAAAACCTTTGTATCACATTCTCCAGGTGTGAAGGAAATAGTGGCTAAGAGCAATATATAAACAAAAAACATGGCTTTCATTCTATATTTCATGTATGTATACTAACAAAATGATGAAATTATAAAATGACTTTTCACCTTCATATGTCTACATATTTATATTAATGAATGTAGTAAAGTTTAATAAAACCATAAATTGTAGAAAACCCTTTAATATTTATGATTTTATTAGTAAGGATAATGATATTATACACCTATTTTAAGACACTGAGGTTTTAATCTATAAGTAAATCCATATTGTATGAGATTTTTTAGCAAACATTGTGTGATGTAATAATAATTTCTGATTTGAGAGTGAAGTGAGGAGCACACTTTTAGGACATTCTAAAGCAGTTAAGCAGTTGTATAGCAATCTTATATATAAAACTGGGTTTAAGCGTTGTGGATGCGCCACGTGTCAACTCAGCCTTAAATATAAGTATTAATTACAGCTTAACATTAAAGATAAACATAATAAATGCTGCATAAATCTAAGCAAAATATTAATTATAATTTAATAAATTTTATTATAAAATTACATTAAATAATTACGGTGATTTGATACTGAATTTATTAAAAGATTATTTTCATAAAAAATCTAAAATGTAAATAATTACGTTCTTTGCGAAAAATGCTTCAAATTGAGTATAATTTTCATTATATTTGTTGAAATATTTTTATTTGTAGGGATGATTAAAGTGAGTTGAGAAAGTTATAAAACTTAAACCATTAAATCCTAAGAAAAATATATTTGGAAGAGTTATTGTTGTATTTCTTAAAACCATAACTTAAAGAAAACTACTAAAAGATAAGTTTTTATGTGGAATGAAAAAAAAATATATTGCGAAAAATTGAATACATGTGAGATTTTCATAGGTTTAAATAGTGTGATAACGAGTATGTATGTACACAGTGATCGAGAATGCATTTGAATAATCAAAACAAAAGTAATGATTATTAAACAATATAGTATTATAAAGGACATAAAAAATTAGAAAAAACGTTACATTGTTCTTTAATATCTTCAACTAAAAAAAATTAACCTATTTTATTTACAAGTAAACTCTTAAACATCATTTATATATAGTTGTTTAAAAATACAAAAGGTGAAATTCTTATAGATATGTTGGACACATAACATATGTAAGACACAATCAAAACATTTGAATAAGTTGAGTTTGAACTCTATATATTTGATACATAAATATCACACGTTATACTTAAAAAATTACATAAAGTTATATTAACATTATTTTGTACAAATATTAATTGATTTGGAACATAACGTATAGTGAAATGATATAATTTGAGAACTTAATGTTGATTGTTACATTATTCGAATAAATTTTATTTTAAATAATATGATATTTGATCAGTCACAAAATAATTTATAAATGTTGATCATGCATAATTAATTATCACTTATTAGTTTTAATTAAAATGCTATGTATTTTATTTTAAAACATTGAATTTAAACCTAAAAAAATTAAATTTGAGAAAAATTGATTTATTTTTATTTATAATTAAAAATATTAAAGGTCATATATAAATTATGTTATTTTTTCCTCAATTATAATAATAAAATTTTAAAACAGGTCGCGCGAAGCGCGGGATACTACCTAGTTTTATTGCATAACCGACTTTTCTGTGTTTTTTTTTGGTAAACAGTGACAATTTTTTTTTATTAAAAAGTGACAATTTCTTTCTGAGTATGTCTCATGAGAGACGGTTTCTTAATAAGCTTTATTGAGAGACCATTGTACGATTTTAAGAAAAAGTGGTACAGAAAGTAATAAAATAGGTACAAATCATGATTAACAATAAAATGAGTACATTTATTATGTAAATAGGTACGAAATTACTATGTCACGAACAATAACAAAAGGGTCACAAAATACAAATAAAAGGGTACGAAAGATTGGTCTCTCAATAACTTATTGAGAGACCGTCGGCTTCCAAGTTTTAGTGTTTCTTATTTCAGGTACGACAGTTGTATAATTTTATAATTTTTACAAATATGTAAGTGAATATATTAACGAAATGAAATATGGATTGACAAACAGTAAGTGGATTATACATGATGTAGTACATCAGATGATATGGTTTTTGAGTATTAAGATAAAGTTTTTGAGTTTTAATTTAAAAAATTTAAGTTGTATTAAAACGTTTTTTAGTTTATTTACTCAAACATTAATCTCAAAAAGTTACATTATAACTCAAAAGAATTACATATAATCTTAGAAAAATTTGAGTTTTGACATTATAAAACTAAAATGTAATTTATAACCTCTATAGAACTCAAAAAAAAAAATACACAAAAACTCAAAAATTTATTAAGAGTGAGGTAGTACCTCGGATGTACAATTCTTTTTCTCATTGGCAAATGTGTAAAACGTAAATGATAACAATTAAATGGCCTGAGGGAGTATCATTTTTAGTATGGTATATAATTTTACAGCTACTCTCCTATAGGACCGTCCTATAGTATAAGACGGGCCCAATAAGGAGAATCAGCCCAATAAAAGAAGTAGAAAGGAAATTAATTAAAACCTTTTCGTCTGACGGAGCCTTTAGTCCCAACTTCCAAGCACGAAAGCGATAGGCTACCTTTTCGTCTGACGGAGCCTTTAACATGTACAAGTTTTAATTTTATAACTCACAATTTTAAATAGAAAACCCGAGTCTTTGAACTTACTTTACCTTTAGTTGTAAACTTGGGAGTTTTGCTTAACTTTTGTAGAGTAAGAATTTTGGTGTATGAATCCCTAGTTTTAATCATGACAACTTAATGTTTTAAATTAAATGCTCATGGAGTTGGGGGTGAATTTGAGAGGGGTTGTGATGGCCATAATCTGGGGTCTGGGTTGGGTCCGGTGTTTACAGGTGGCTGAGATAGTTGGGTGCAGAGTTGGGCTGAGCAAAAAATCCGATTATCCAAACTGATCCGATATCCGATCCGAATTTTTGGATATCCGATCCGAAAGTTAAGTTTGGTTTGGATATCTGATCCGAAATATTTGGTTTTGGTTTGGATATGGATATTAGAATTAAAACATTTGGATATCCGATCTGATCCGAAACTATAGTTTTCTAGTATAATTTCGAGAAAATAAATTTTATTTGATACAACAATTTAATTAATGTTTAAAATATTAGAGAAATATCTAGGTGGTACTTAAATTTTATAGCGAGAACATTGGAATAAGAATACGAAAGAAAAGTATCATGTAAAACTATGAATATAACCGTGTTTCAAACTTAATTTTAAAGTAAATTCAAAAGTATGGATATCCGATGGATATCCGCATCCGAACCGATTATTTTGGATACCCGAACATTGGATATCCGAGACATTTGGTTTGGATATTGGATATCTAACTTCAGGATTTCTAATATGGATATCCGATCCGAACTAGCACTTTGGATCAAATACCCGATCCGTACTCTGCCCTAGTGCAGATCGGGATGAATGACTTGGGACATTGGTGGCTTACTGAGGAAGACGAATGAGGCACAAGAAAAACAGGAAAGGTTGGGAGTGATGAATGAAATGGGCTTATTTCTATTTCAATTGGTCTCCCTTGTGACGGGTTACCATTTGTGGCGGATATTTTGTGAGATAAAATTGTAACAAAATGGGTTAGTGGAGAAAGGGGACCACATGAATAGTGTTACAGAGAGAGAAAAAGTGGGTACATTGTGAGGTAAAGTGATATCCGTCACAAGCTTGTGACGGATATGTCATGTTTTCAATGAGAATTTGTGTTTCTATTTGGGCTAGTCTTATACTATAAATTTGTGATAATTTTATGTTTCATTGTTAGTTGAGTGTAGGATGCGACATACAGTACATCACAATACAATATAAAGTGCACGGGGGAATTTGAATCGTGACATATCCCCACGCCAATAGGCTAACTTTGTTAGAAGTTATCATTATTATGGATAAATTTTTTTTTTTTTTTTGACAGCATAGGAGAATAACTTACAATGATACAAGGTAAGCTACTCGACTAGGTAGCACCAGAATCCCGACAACTAAATCTAGCACTACAAAGCCATACCTAATGGTTACATAAGCATTATTCAAAACTAAAACAACGTTAAGATACACTAGATCGATGGTAGGATGGAAAGAGGCGGAGGATTGGCCATGAACTCCCGAACCAGCTTCAAAAGCACGCTTGACTTCCGAAAACCATTGACACATATGAGTCGCAGAGCGGCAATTACAAGGTATACTTCCACTCTTACGAAAAGAATGAAGAAAGAAAAAGAGATAAGCAAGACGACGAAGTCTGCCCTCAGCGGAGATGACTCTCCTACACCTTAAAAATTGCATCCATTGACCATAAGAATCATAGTCCAGAAAAACGAGAAAGAGATAAGCTGTCAATAAAGAGACCCACTTGAACAACCCCCGAACCAAACCCATCACTGAAATCCGGATAGCGATGGGCAGAGAACAGACCGTCTGTAAAGCACCCCTTGCCATAAAAACCCGGACACCAACAGCAAACAACCCATAGATAAGGGAACAGGACACCCCAGACCTCCATGAAGAAAACGATAAGATAAACCTATAAAAGGTTATTATTCGGTACAATAAAAAACACGATACAAAAAGATAAACCATTAACAAGAGGAAACCACCGCATCCGACCCAACCAACGACACAACCAAATCTCCAACTCCGCCCAACCAAACACGCCTCAAACAAAACCAAAGACCCTCAGCAAATGATTTACTCACACCGAAGAAAACAACGGATCCCACAACCAAGCCAAGAAGACACGGCAGACATATTACACTCCAAGACCCGACAGACATACCACACACCAAGACCCGACAGACTCCGAGACTCCAAATTCCAACCGTACTCCCCCAGGACCATCGGCTTACCTGCAACAAAACCAGGCCAGAAGACGACTTTGACCGACACTAACAAGAACAGGAGAAGGGACAGATCGGTGGGGGAAGGGGCGAGGGGAAGGGGAAACACCAGATCGTCCCAAAACCACCACCACATAAAAAAAACAACAGCAACACCAAGACGAGGCTATGCTCGTCGACAGGGCAGCCGATCTCAATGACACTCGGAGTCTTACCAGGGGCGGGGGAAGGGGCGAGGGAGAGGGGGAACACCCCTGGGTTGCATGCAAGACCTTCAATGACAGGACATGAGAACGGAGGAACGAAACGACCTCAGAGACACGAAACGAGACACACAAAAAAATCCACCAGCCAAACAAGGAGAGCAGATCCGACGGTCAAAACATCGGCACAAGGACCGCTTCATCTCGGTGTCGGAGTAAAATCAAGCCGAATCGGACCGAAACACATAGAGGACGTGAGTGATCGCCGGAGATAGGTTAAGAGGAGAACCCATCTCCGGCGATCGAAACGGAGGAGAAGGAGATAGGAGGTGTGTGGGAGGGAGAGGCGGCGATTGAACAAATTAGGGTTTTGTTTTGGGGTTTTTTTTGGGGAAAAAAGAGAGAGAAAGTTTAGAGAGGGTACATTGTTAATTAGTAAAGAAATAAAAATGGCTCATTATTATGGATAAATAGATGTTATTAGTGTTGTCGAGAGCTGGCAAGTCTGACCCGACCTGAATGACCCGATCTGAACTTGAGCAAACCCGACTCGAACCGACCCGAGAATATTGCAACCCGAAATCGAAACCGACCCAACCCGATGATGACCCGTAACCCGACATGACTCGATGACCAGTGACCCGAAACCGACCCGACCCGACCCGATGACGACCCGTAAACCGATTTGACCCGATGATCAGTGACCCGAACCCGACCCGATATTGATCTGACCCGATACTGACCCGATTAAATTGATGAACCGACAATTATTAAGCTTAATATTGATCAAAATGAAAGTGATTTTGTAATTAGATTGTTATGTTTGACTTAATAATGAAGTAATTAACCAAAAAATGCTTAAAAACTAAATTTAATGGTCAAAAATTGAAGTAATGTGATAAATTAACCGGACTTGATAATGACCCGACCCAAACATGACCCGACCCGATAATGACCCGAACCCAACCCGACCCGACCCGAAAGGGGTGGCTGACCCGATATGGCCCGAACCCGATACGACCCGACCCGGCTTAACCCGACCCAAACCCGACTCGACTGACCCGATTGCCACCTCTAGTGTTGTCTATGATAGTTGATGACTATGATGAGGCACATAAGTCAGGCTCGAATATGGATCATTTTGCCATAATTTGGCCCAAGTTTAAGGGTGTATCATTTCGTCTTTATTATAAAAGAGTAAATTATCAATTACACATTTACACCTATGTTTAATCCACTTTTGTAAACTTACTCTCGCGTCAATTTTTTTCTATAAATTACACCCAAATTATTTGCTCAGGTTATATTTTACCCTTGTTCTTTTATTAAGTTGGTTGTTTCCCTTCTTTCCCATCTCTTTCATTCTCTTCTATGTGTATACTCCGTCTGAAATCCCTCAACATCAATAAACCTGATCACGTCCCACTACTCCCAGCCACAGACCCAACCGCACCAAGCTGACACGATGCAGTTCGACTCGAAATCCTCTTTTGCGGCTCCCTCAACGCCTGCTTCGCTCCAGACCGCAGCTCGACCTCCATCAATCATGATTAATTGTTCTTTAGTGAATGGTTCAATTAGGGTTTCGATTGGTTTTTCATCTTCATCAATTGCTTGATTATGACGAAGATTTAGGTGAAATTTTTGGGGAGAATGTTTGAGGGAAATTTTTGGGGGAAATTATGTGAAGAACCCCATAAAATGAGGTGGAAAGAAGAGAAGAATAATGCTAAAATGAGGTTTATAAATTATGGGACCATAATAGTAGATGTATAATCAACTTTGATTAGACAAAGTTGTAGGAAAATTGCTTGGTTATATGGGCTGCTATCTAATTTTAGAATCTCAGTTCCACTTTCTATTACACTCTATTGTGACAATCTAGTCGCCCAACTGTGATATCCCCACATACCAAGGTGCCTTACCAGGACCACCCTAACATGAGAGACCGTCACCATCTCAGTTTTCCGAGGCTAGTATATCAAAGTTACCATTCCAAAACAACAATTATTAAAGTATAATGAATTAAGGGAAAATTGATAATCACTATCAACTTTAACAGTCTTTTTCATAATCACTACCAAGATAAAAAAAGTTTCATAATCACTACCCTATAGTCATCTCCGACTTAAAATCAATACCAGTTTGCCTGAAAACGTCATTTAATTCTTGAAATTTAAAATTCCCGCCTAAAATCTTTTATTTCATTCCAACTTTACCCTTCCCCTTGTTAATTATAAGCTGCTCTTCTTCCCCTTCCCCTTCATTTCTTCTTGTTGTTCTTATTTATACTTTAGGTATGTATGCTTCCTCCAATTTATTTTCCTTCTTCTCCATCTTTTTTCTTCATTTCTTCTTCTTTCTTCTTTTCTCTGTTTCTTGATTTGTATTTATCAATAATGTTTGCGTCTGAAATAGAAAATGGAATGCCAAATGCGGACTGCAATTAAGTGCCATTGTCGTGTCTCATGTGCTGTCATGAAGTCATGGACAAGGGAAAACCCAGGTAGAAGGTTCATGACTTGCAAATTTCGTCATTGTGATTTTTGGCAATGGTTAGATTTTGATCAAAGTGAATGGCAAAGGAATGCTATTAATCAAGTTATGTTGGATAAGCAACTTTTGGCTAGTGAGAAAAATTTGCTCAAGTCTGAAAATGATCATTTGAAGGAGAACAACGAGAAGCTCAAAGCAGAAAATTCATTGCTTAGGTCGAAGATTATGGAGCTTGAAAGGGATGTGTTCTTCCCTGCTTATGAGAGTAGTGGATCTAGTTTATTGAGAAAATGCTTTTTATGCTCTCATATTTGTCATGATTGTGTTGTTTTTGATGTATGTCAATGTACTTTAGGCTGGCAATTTAGGCCTTGTTTGTCAATTGCCATTATCATTTGTAAGAAAAGTAAGCATTTGCCATATCAATGAAAATTCGGCTTGCTTGGTTTAACACACATGCTTTAATTACACAACAAATTCTCCATGGAAAGCAAATTCATCATTTTTATTCATCAAAGACAAGATAGTTCAAAGTCTTGACAACAAAGTAAAAAAACTGGTAACTTAATACACATAAAACATCCTGCTTAAAACACATACAATAGCAACTTAATACATCAAAGTCTTTTTGTCTACTTGTCATTAAATGCTAGTGCCCTTCTACGCTTCATTCCTGCCCTTAAATCTGCCTGTTGTCCCTGCTTATGAGAGTTTCTGGTGTTGGGAGGTTGTGGTGCAGTTGACTCCTGACTTGGTTGAGTTTGACTTCCGGAAGCTACAAATTGAAGTACCTCAACATCATGCAGTCTCTTTGCCTTTCATTTGTTAGCTGCAGTCCTTACCAGATTAGTCCACTCTGATGTGGGTCTAGTCTGCTTCATTGGAGCCCTAGCAGGATTCTTGCATGTTTTGACATTGTGCCCTATTTCTCCACACTTTCCACACCTCCTTTGTAACCCTTGTTTCTGTTGTTGGTTTGTACTACCTTTCTCACCAGCCTCTTTTCTTCTCTTTTTTAAACTTGGTCTTCCTGGCAATTTTCTATAAGGAGGTGGTAAGGGTTCAACCATATCCACCCTTTCCCATTGACTGATTCCAGGCATTGGAGGTATAGGGTGTTCATAGGCTGCCATGTACTTCTCCTTTGTATATGCCTCATGAACAAAATTCTCATAATTTGCCCTCTGGTTATTGATGGTAGCAATTGCATGTTGGCATGGAAGTCCAGCTAGCTGCCAATGACCACATGTATAAGTTTGTGTTGGCAGATCCACCACATACTCTTTGCTCATATACATAACCTCAAAAGAAAAATTAGATGATGCCCCTACATCGCAACAATCAGCCTCATTCTTAGCCCATTTCAAAAACTTATCCACATAAGGCATTACCTTACCATTAAAAACTTGCACACCTTCTCTTTTCTCATAATGTCTTTTCATGACATATCTCCTAATCCACTCCATCATGGTTAAAATTGGTTTATCCCTTACCTCTTTCAAAACAGCATTGAAGCTCTCACACATGTTGTTAGTTAACATGATTGACTTGCAAGATGTGTTAAAAGCATGCCTGCTCCAGTGACAGGCTCTAATGTCATCCAAGTACTTCTAAGCTCTTTCACTTAAACTTTTCAACCCAGCCATTTCTCTCTTAAATTTTGCCTGTTACAATGCAAGTAGAAATGCTCAAATGAATTGTACTACTTAAATACTTAAAATGCTCTAAAATTCTGCTTGTTAAAATCATTACCTCTGTTGATGCTCTAGCTGCATTCCAGAATGTCTCTTTGAAGATTATCCATGTGAATTGGAGTTTGAAGTTGGCCCAAATATGTCTCACACAATATCTGATATGAGCTTTAGGAGTAACAACTTTGAAGGCTTCCCTTATTCCTTATGCAACAAATAACAATAGCAGTTAAAATTACAGATGCAATAAATTTATACCAATAACAGATGCAACAAATAACAATAACATAAAGAAGATAAACCTTCTGTCTATCTGACATGATTGTCATGCCTTGCCCTTCTTCCTTGCCAAGATCTTTCATTAACAGTCTAAGGAACCAACTCCAACTTTCTCCATTTTCAATTTCCACAATAGCCCAAGCAACTGGGTAAATATTGTTGTTTCCATCCATCCCCACAGCAACTAAGCAGAGCCCTGGATATGGTCCCCTCAAGTGACACCCATCTACCCCTATAATAGGTCTGCATCCACTTAAGAACCCTTCCTTGACTTGTTTCAAACATATAAACATCCTCTGAAAATAAGGAGGTGGTCTTTCAATGTTGTCAACCATAACAATAGTAGTTGATCCTTCAATGAACTTGCAGATTGCTGACACATAGTCCCATACCCTCCCATATTGTGCAGAGCAGTCCCCATAAATAGTTAACTTAGCCCTTGCTCTAGCCAACCAACACATCCCATATTATACATCACCTAAATCCCTCTTAATATGTTTTTGCCATTTATGGATCTTCATGTTTGGGTCCAACCTCCAATCTTCCAGGTACCTTTCAGCCAAATATTCTGAGCTAACCTTGTTATTAACCCCCTTAAATACACATTTATGCCTTAAGTCAACAGTTCTAAGCTGTCAGACCCCATCATTCCCCATTGGAATTGCATAAATAGTGTAGGTGCACTTTTTAGTAGACTTACAAATACACTTACCAAAATTGGTCCTTTTTTTGTTCCACTTACACAAACACGTGTGTCTACAGTATGTTGTTAACCTTTTGTTGCCATTGTGCTCATAATAAAATTCATACCTATTTTCAATGGCATGATGTTGGAGAGCCTTCTTCAATGAGTGCTTGTTAGGAAAATTTAAGCCTACTTCTAAAGAAACTGGTTTCTTGAAGTCAACCTCAGGGTTAAACATTGGCCATAATACCCTTCCTTCATCCTCAGATCCATCCAAACTCCTTAAATCATCATCATCATCATCAACATATTTTTCATTTCCAACTACTGGATCCACATCCTCAAAACCTCTAACCACCCTAAAAAGTGACAGGGTCTTGTCAACTTTCTTAATTAATGACCCCTCTTCAGTTGCTAGAAATATATCAGCTGCCCTTAAATCTTCTTCCCCCAAATTTAAATCGACATCAAAATGGTAATCTTCAGAGTCCACATCATTTACCTCAAAATCATGCTCCCACTGAAGCTTATCAAGTTGGTTTACTTTGGCAACTGACTTCCTCTTTCCCTTACCCTTGTCAACTGCCTGAGCCCTCTCCTTGCCCTTATCAACACCCTAACTCCTCTCCTTGCCCTTGTCAACAGCCTGACTCTTCTCCTTTCCCTTGCTAACCACTTCAGTATTCTCCTTAGGGCTGTAAATGATCTGAGTCGGCTCGTAGAGCCCTCGGAATCAGCTCGGTCAAAGCTCGACTAGAAATCGGTCAAAATTGATTCCGAGTCGATTTCGAGCCGAGGTGGACCATATATGAGCCGATTTCGAGCTTTGTAGAGCTCGGAATCGGAAGCTCATTTAGGCTCATTTTACTTTTTATTAATATTTATTTTGGTTACAATTGGCTTTATTCTTATAAAATATTATTTTAGCAATTATAATTATATTTGATAAGTATTTTATATTTGAAATATTTGTATTTTAAATTTGATTTAAAAGTTCAAGAAAGTAAAGAAAATAATGATTGAACAGAGCTCGAGTTGGGCTCGACTTTGAGCTCGAGCCTAATACGAGCTGATTCCGAGCTTTGATTTTTTAAGCTCGGAAAATTCTGAGCCGATTCCGAGCTCAAGCTCAAGTTTCTGAGCCAATTCCGAGCCCCCTAGAGCTCGAGCTCAAATCGGCTCGGTTACACCCCTAATTCTCCTTATCAATTGGCTTCCTCTTCCCTTTTCCCTTTTCAACTCCCTGAATCTTCTCTTCTTCAACTGACTTGCCCTTAGCTATTTCCACTTTCTCACTATTCCTTTTGTTTGCCCTTCTCCTTGGTTGGAGTTTCCCCTTAGCCTTAACTACCTTATCAATGACAATATGAGGACTGGGGAGATGATTTCTTGGACTTTTTCTTATAGGTGTGGCAGTGTTAGTTTTAGGAGCAGGAGATTTAGGAGATATAGGAGGACTAATAATGGTTATGGCTTGGCTGTTGCTACTATTAGGGTGATTTCTACTACTTTTTCTTGTAGGTAGAGATGGATAAGACTTTATCTTTACTTGACTTTTGGAATCTGGGGGTGGATTTTTGGGTAAAGGGGAAGCATGTGAACTGGATGCATTTTGTGTCTTTAAAGAAGGATTCTTTGGGACCACATTTGGAATAAAGTCAGGGAAGGTCTTCACATACAAATCTAGTCTATTTAATTTATCCCTTGACTTTATTACCTCAACCATATCCTCATCCCTAGCAATTACTACCCTTCCATTTATAAGATTCTTCCCAAACCGCCTATAATATATTATAGGAACATAGTTTTTGCCAACTACCTTTCTGGCTATGTCATATAAAAACCTATAACTCATTTGATTTGAATAAATCTCAGGTATAACATTAGTCTCACCATTAACATACTGAGTTTTGCGATTCGCATATTTAAAATCACCCTCAAAATGGAGCCTAATGTTCATTCTAAAAGGTGCCACGTCGTCCATTCTACATAAAACAATTGATTAAAGTGTGATTAAAATAAGAAATCAGCATCAAAAGCAACAACTGGGTAAAATACAAACATGAAATGGGTATTGAAATAGGAACTGAACATCGAAATCAACAACTGATTTAAAAACAAACACAAAATTTAAATTAAACTAAGAATTTCAACATCAAAACCAACAACTAATTCAAAAACAAACATGAAAATATTAAAGTAGATGATTAGTAACAACAAAACAAGAAATCAAAATAAAATTGTAATAACATCACCTAAAGAACAATAATTACAGTAGAAGATTTGAAATTTTACCTGGGATAGACGAACAGCTCAACAACAAACACGGACTTATTGAAGAACACGAGAAAGCAGAAAGATTGAACAATAATTTCAAAAAAGGGGGAAATTTTTAGGGTTTATTAAGAGATAAGAGAAGTAGATGGATTTGTCGTATGAAATGAAAAATGGAGTTGAAGAGTGGATGAGTTGAAGAGTTGAAGAGTTATGTAGAAGCAAGGGGAAAACTGGTCACTTTTTTGTTAAATTTGACGAAAAATGCAAACTGGTATTGTTTTTAAGTCGGAGATGACTTTAGGGTAGTGATTATGGAAGTTTTTTTTATCTTGGTAGTGATTATGAAAAATACTGTTGGCTAGAACTGAAAAATTGAAACGATGAAAGTAAGTCTTATGACAGCATCCCCGAATGGATCCCCACAGATTTACAAAACAACAACAGGGTCAGTTTACTTCATAATCAACATAAGACAAGTACGATAAGATAAACAGCTGATCATCACCCACCTCCAAATCCTGAGCTGCTTTCATCTTCTGACGAATCAGTCGAACTTGCTCAATCATATCTTGCACCATCCGTGGTCCTAAAATCACTGCCTCTACACTGTCATCCCAACAAACTAGACTTCGGCACTTCCTGCCATACAAATCTCGAACGGTGCCATTCCTATACTGGTGTGATAGCTGTTGTTGTAAGAAAACTCAATCAAATCCAGCCTATCTTCCCAACTTCCACCAAACTCCATGGCACAAGCCCTCAACATATCCTCTAAGGTCTTAATAGTCCTCTCAGTCTGACCATATATGGCAGGATGAAAAGTTGTACTTATCTTTAAGGTCGTACCCATCAAATCCTGCAACTCCTGCCAAAACCGTGATATAAACCTCGCATCGCGATCCGACACTATATCCTTAGGCACACTATGTAACCAAAGCACATGCTTTCTGTAACCCAACGCTAGCTGTTTCTTGGTCCAAGTATTCTTCATCGGAATGAAGTGAGCTGCCTTAGTCAAATGATCGACGATCACCCAAATCATATTGTTACCTTGCTGTGTCCTTGGTAACCCCACTATAAAGTCCATAGAGATCGATTCCCACTTCCACTCGGGTACCTCAAGTGAGTGAATCTTACCCTGTGGTCTTCGTTGCTCACCCTTTACTCTCTGGCATGTCAGACACTTAGCCACGAACTCGGCCACATCCCTCTTCATGTTAGGCTTGTCACCTCCTGGGTGAACTGAATAAGGAGTGCAATGAGCCTCTGTCATGATTACTCTCCTCAAATCTGCATCATTAGAGACACACCATCTCCCATCGAAATGACACTCCCATCTTAGTGGATAGAAAACCTGGAAACCATGCCACTCTCCACCCATGACTTCCATTCTTGGATCTTTGGATCAAGTTCTTGTTTTCTTTTTATATCATCACACAAATCTGGCTCGATCGTCAAATCCCCGACGGTGTCCCCTTTCCTAATCATGTGGATCCCCATCTTGGACATCTCATCCCTCAGCTTCAACAAAGACATAGTTGTACACAACGTAACGAATGCACACTCTTCCTACTCAAAGCATCTGCAACAACATTAGCCTTACCCTCGTGATAGATGATCTCCATGTCATAGTCCCCAATCAGCTCCATCCATCGTCTTTGTCGCATGTTAAGCTCCTTCTGAGTGTAGATGTACTTTAGCCTCTTATGATCTGAAAACACCTTAAAAGTCGTCCCATACAGATAGTGTCTCCAAATCTTAAGGGCAAAAACAACTGCACCCAGTTCCAAGTCATGAGTAGGATAGTTCTCCTCATACGGCTTCAGCTGCCTTGAGGCGTAAGCTATAACCTTCCCATTCTGCATCAAAACACATCCCAAACCATTCTTTGAGAAGTCGGTGTATACTTCAAAGTTCTCACTTCCCTCAGGTAAAGCTAGGATAGGTGCTGTGGTCAAACACTCCTTTAAGGTCTGGAACGCCGTCTCAGAACTCTCATCCCACCGAAAACTGGTCTCTTTCCTCATCAAAGCTATCATAGGCCTCGCGATTGTAGAAAAGTCTTTCACGAACCTCCTGTAGTAACCAGCTAAACCCAAGAAACTCCGAATCTCAGTAACATTCTTCGGTGATTCCCACTAGGTCACTCCCTCAATCTTGCTAGGATCCACCGATACACCCTCTTTAGATATCACATGACCCAGAAAAGCCACTTCCTCTAGCCAAAACTCGCACTTGGATAGCTTGGCATATAGCCGATTATCTCGCAAAGTCTGCAAAACTAACCTCAGATGCTCTCCTTCTTAGTTTTAGAGAAGACTAAGATGTCATCAATGAAGACGACCACAAACTTGTCCAAGAACTTGTTGTAAATCATATTTTAAATATCACATATTTTGGTTTAAAGTTTTAGTCATAAAACTTAAAGATATTATGCATGCAAAACAAATGCAAGAGTAAGGAGAAAAACGATTCCTTACATGTGAGTATTTCGGATATTTTGGGCACAAGTGAAGTCTCCTACCTCACTTGTTCTTGAGCTTTCCATATTTTAGGATGATCCTCCAAAGACCTCAAGTATAGAAGTCACTCCTCTTGATTGCACCCAAGATTATCCCTTATCCCCACTAAATAATATTAGTTAGATATTAGTTTAGTTGTTTACCTTAAAATTGATTACTAATACTCATATATTAAATTAATAATATTAGTAATTTCTATGAACAATTTGAATCAAAAATCTCATGTTTTGATGAAGGAGAAATGAATATGTGAAAGAGAAAATGCATGTGAATAAATGAACATGCATAGAGAGATGAATAAAGAACAAAAACTTGTCCTTGTAGTGTGTAGGGTACACGGTTTTTGGAGGGTTGGAAGACCAATATATGGTCCTTCACTTTTTCTTTTGTTCTTCTCAAAACCTTAGGCATGTAAGGCTGATGTAGTGTAGACTTATTATTTAAATTCTATCACATAAAATAATATAAGCACAACCCACTACATACTCCTCTAATTCGGTCCACCTACTTAAAATGGACTACCATTTTATTTTGTCAATTTGTCATTTGTCACACAATATGTCACATGTAGTATGCTATATGTTATTAATTAATTTTAATGCACATTTATCACATAAATATCATTTTATAAATTAATTAAATTACATTCAACAAATTGACTAGTGATACTTGATCACATAAATAAAATGGGTCATTTAATTATAATTCACAACATCTTATAATTATAATTAACCATTCATTATCATCTCTATTGTTTCACAAACAATAAACAATTTTAGTAATAAAATATTTCAATTACTAAAATAAATCTTATTTAATCCCATTATTATAACATATCAATATTCTCTCTCTCAAATTGAATTGTTCAATTTTAAGGAATTGATTAACTTGTATCGTCATACAATTAATCAACTTTACAGATTAGGGCATCATCCTTTAGGTGTGACCTTAAAGGATCAATCGACCACCACCGTCCCCACGACAAAAACGCAAACTCTAGCAAGCCAATCGTTACCGATTAATGTTGATCAGTTGACTATATAATGAATCATCCCTTACGTATTCTTAAAAATGAGATTTAAACATGTGATCATCATGATCGACAATTGTGATCGCATTATTGTCGGGGACACTCCAACAATCTCCCACTTGTCCTCGACAAGTGTGCGTCACCAATTCTCTTATCCTATTACTATTTCCCACTCAATGAAAGGTGTCTTTCAGGTCGTACTTGCAAGTGATCATATCAAGAGTGGTTTCCTCGATCTGGATAATAACTGATTTGACCGGAATTATCTACCATAGATACCTTCCGAGCGTGGCCACGCATTTCCAGTTCATTACTCCTCGAGTGGCCCTGAGATATTGTTTTGACCCTGACAAGGGGGTGGACAATTCCTATCGCACTATTCCCTTCGTCTAGCCACAGCCATCATAACCCAAAATATGCCCATTTGACCCCATTTACGAAGATCGTAGTAACATAAATCAAAGTTAATCTGAAACCGTGCCACCTTAGGCGAACAGTCTTTAGTCAAAAGAATCGACTCATTTGAATACTATAGTAGCTCTCGCCACGACCAGGCTTTATAAATTTGCCAGAACTCTATAAGCGGTCACTGCCCGATAGAGTGTTCCCAACAGTCTGCCTATGTGATCGACTAGTCATCTCACATGACTCTATGGCACTTGAACTTGCCATCAATCGCATCCACTCTAGTCACTTCGAGACGTCACCTCATACAAGTGACTACGGGCAAATACCATGTTAATCCGGGTTCACTTTAACGAGGTTCAAAATTGTCATACAGCCCGTTTGGATGTAACAAAGTACAAGAAAAGAGTTTTTAAAGTAAAAACTCGAACGACAAATGCGATTATCACATATGAATAGTCAATGCCTGATTACTATTTCATATTCTATAATCTAATTTGATCTTGTATGTAGTTGTTCATTTCAATTCAATTGAAATGACATGACTCATCATGTTTAGCCTATTATTAGGCCTTGCTAAGTAGGTTTTAGCAACTCCCTGCTCAACTTGCTACATACTTGTTTTCCTTTCGTAATGTATACATTTGCATTACAAAACTTTCTGAGTACGTGTCTAGATCCAATCTAGACATAGGCTTTCTAACCTTAGAATAGCTCCCACTGTTTTCACAGTGTGCGGGATCCATCCTCTTGCACATCTTATGATTGCAAGTGTACTCAATTTCCGTTGTAAATATTTCTCATTGTTCTTTATTGCCTAGAACGATTCTAGAAAATCTATTTCTTAAATAACATAGCCACAATGGTATCTTAACCATCCTAATGTGTTTTGATTTTGGTTTTGTCGGAAATCATGCGCAATCTCAATTGTCAATTGTCATTTGTGTAACACCCTTACACAAAATTGCATCAAAAACACTTTGTTTTACATCCTTAATGCTTCTGCAAGCACTTAAGGGTAATCTTTATGGCTTACTTGGTAACTATTACTTAAATTCGATTTGAAACAATTCATCATACTCAAAGTATATGAAGTGTTATACATCATTTCCTATTTAATTGATTCGGCAGCGGAAGCAAATGGAATCAATCAAATATGTTCAATCTTGATTGAACTAGTCATGAATCTTATCAACATAAGACTTCTTATTTGACGCTAATATCATGTGGATTTATCTCCATAAATCTGGATATTAAAGATGTATTATATTTCTCCAAGTCTTAAATCATTCACAATGATCAATGTGTCATCCACATATAAGACTACTAAAATTTCCGTAACTCCCACTAAACTTCATGTATAAACACAACTTCTCGACTTATCGGAAAAATTTTTATACCATGATCAAATCATTGATTCCAACTCATTTATGTCCTACTCAAGACCATCTCTTAAGTTGCACATTATCTTAGGATTGCAAAAACTCATAACATGTATCGAATACATTTCTTCTTTGAAGAAGTGGGTTTTTGGATTCACTCGCTATATATCTCATCATAATGAAATACAATCCTTAGACTTAAGCTTCTCAACTAGTGCAAAACCCTTTGCTATCAATCAAGCTTTGAAATCTCTCTTTATTAGTGCAAAACCCTTTGACACTAATCAAACCTTTTATTTCGGATTTTCATGGCTCTAAGCCTTATATTGAGTTGTGACTTAAACATTCACATGTAAGTCATATGTTCATTACTTTCCAGAAGTAATTAACTTGAATCAAACAATTTCTTTGTAATTTGTAAGCTCTTTACTTTCTTAAAAGTAACATGAATTCATTATCTTCAACAAGTGATGACTTTAACCTCCTAGGTTTTGAAGAAACAACGTCTTACACAAAACGTACAAAACGTCTCATGTAGCCAAGAAAGACCAGTTTCTTGCGACATACAATTCTTTTGTGGCTCTTGAATAATTTCTCCCACTCTGTCTTCTAGATATAAACTTGTATTCTAGAAAGACAGCTTCACGAGCCGCAAACCCGTTGTACTCGTGATTATAGTAAGGATTTGTTTCTTTTGAAAACTTACAAACATGGTACCCTACCATTTCATATCTCATATGATTCGTTTTAGATTTAGTGGAAAAATAATTTAGACAAAATGATAAAATCCCCAAAAGGATCAAGTAACTCAAAGTAACTTGATTGAAGTCCAAACCATATCGAATAGCGTTTGATTTCTTATCCAACCACACATTATTCCATAATGTGTGTTAAGAGAGATTAACTTGTGATACTATATCACATTTTATTTGGCTTATATCAAAGTCTTCACTTTGATAATCCCATCACGACTAGATCGTGATTCTTTGAACACTTTGAACTTCTTCAAAGATTTCTCTATTTACTTTATTAAGCGAACACTTAGCGTCAACTTAAATCGTTGGTAAAACAAAATGATCAACCTATTTTGGATCAATGATTTACAACCTCGATCTCCTTTTAAACCAAAAGGCACGAGACATCTTGCTTTGAATACAAGATACGCATATACCATAAGATCTAATGGTTTCAAGAGTACTCGATAACTCTTTGCGTTCATCATTCCAGAATCTAAGGTTTAATCTTGGGTTACCAATTTGAGTCTTGCATCATCTTCATGATATATCATTCTAGTTTGGTTTAGAATATAATCACCTTGATAATGGGCTAGCCATACATCAAATCATGGTGCATAGGGTCACAAAAGTGAAACCTCTTTTGTATCTTAACAAGTTTATATTCTTATTTGGAGTTTATGCACTTAATAGTCACAATTAAGTACAACTTTAAACTTAAAAACTAGATTGAGCACACAATGACTCTATCTCTCAACATCATTGTTGCTAGTCGTCATATTCTAATCATCATATGTATCAAATACAATGATGAAAACCTCCACTGGTTTCTAATATTGCCGAAGTAGTACTAGCAAAATTTATGTCAATCAAATAAACATTTAAAGAAGAAGGTCCCATTAGATGTCTCACAACTAACTTGTTGATTCTTCAATAATTTGGGGTAGTTTCCTTTCTAGCGTCCAACAATTAAGGCAATGGAAACATTATCGGTCGGGATTGATAGTGTAACACCCCCATACTCCAAGTGCCTTACCAGGACCACTCAGGTATAAGGATGCTACCATCTCGGTTACCCGAGGCATGATAATCATAAGACAATGAAGAAACATACTTTATTAAATAAGTTTAAGTGATTACATTACAAACCCAACTGTACGTAAAATACAACTGTTCTCAAACTATAAACCAACTGAAAGGAACTGTTCTAATAAACACAGCGGAAGACTAAAGACTCTGATATGTGATGACTCCATCCCAGCTAGATCCCACGCGTATCCAAGATATACCCTGCTGTCAAGCAACCGCTCACCACCCCGAATGGATCACCACGCTTTTAAAACATTTAAACGGGGTCGACTAATCACACAACTTATATATATATATCAACAGTAAGGTACACAGACAGCTTAACCGTCACACATACACACAATTACTCCAATCCCACCAATCTCAACCACCGACTGTCCACTGGACCAGCCCTGCCAGTGGGGGACCGCAGCCGTTCCCACCTAAGCCCCGCTCATCATACCGAGCGATAACCCTGTCCCATTAATGTGCACATCCCCTTTCGTGGCGGGTTCCACGAAGGGCGAAACTAGGGCGTGAGATCACTCCCGCAAGTGACCCCACTCAGCCGAGAACGCATCTCGAGAACCATCACAAACACAACCACAATCACAATCACAATTACAATTACAATCATCATATCAACCAACTAACTACAGCACATCACCAATATCCCATTATGGGACTAATACTGAGTAGGAAATCCTACCTGGAAAGCACAACACGCAGACGGTATCTACAAATTTGTATCAAAACGGCTCCTCTACGAATTCTCCTCCTACCATACAACACATAGATGCTACCATTCAAATACTACTCATAAAAACCCCAATTCCTAAATTAGGGTTTCATCAATCTTAACAAAACATTATATAAATTATATTAAAAGCTTACCCTCGACGCAGGGAATCCAACGACGCGAACTACGATACGAACTGACCGTCTGAACTCCGGGAATTGTCAAGAACGCGATTAGGAAGAAGACTAGTTGCTTTCTCTCTTAAACAGGTTTTAGGTTTTGTAAAAAGTGATTTAAAACAATTACGAATATGTTTAAATACCTTAATCGCGTAATTAACAAAACCCGAGAAAACTCCCCCGTAAAACCGGACACTCGATCGAGTACCCAAGGTACTCGATCGAGTACCCCCCTACTCGATCGAGTGCCCCAGCTACTCGATCGAGTACCCAACAGGTCAGAAACTATTTTATTCCGCAACTTACCCTTACTCGACAGAGTAAGGCCTACTCGATAGAGTACCCCAAGACTTATAAATACGGAGTATTACAGTCTTCCCTCCTTAAAAAGAACTTCGTCCCCGAAGTTCAACCCATACATAAAAACAACCATACTGACTTGACCAAGACACAACAACTTAGCTAAGGACTCAAGAACTCGACCGAACATAGAACATGAACTCTTAACCCCCACTCTACCAACTATGTTTACTTCCACAACATGATCACTATATCGTATCTACCACATATATATATTTCTCACGACACCAACTCCATACATAATCAATTACCATCCTCTAATGCTGCTAGCTCCATAATATCATCAACTACCAAATCTAAAATCAAGACACTCATAGACATCAAACGGAATGTTACATTCTACCACCCTTAAAAAGAACTTCGTCCTCGAAGTTTACTCACACTCATAAACATCCTCGTTCAACTGCCAAGACTATCGAACTCATAACCATCATCATCCAACTGTCAACACTATCCAAATGTTCTCACACTCCTAAACATCGAACTACTACCAGTCCGGTCATGACCTTTAACAAAATTAACCACAACACGAATCAACCTTTTATTCGACATCAAGACTCAAACTTCCCAATATATTACCATATGCACACCCCTCAAAATCTCTTTTATCACATCCTACTCCTCTTAAGATAAATGTTACGTCCTCGTAACTCACTAATACTAAATCCTAGATACATCTCATTACCCTCTTTACCACCACATGTGCAAGACAACCGTTTATAAACCAAACACTCACCATGCATATATCTAAGGCTCTCTTACTTAAACAATTCTCATACTTTAATTCACTCATCAAACCACCTAACTTATACCTCAAAATCTTTAGCTTAACCCAAAACTTCAACTCTTCCACATTACCGCAACACGACATACCTCTTTATATAAACTATATAAAACTCCCATTGCCAAAAGCATAACTCACGATCCACACTTGTTACGTACACTCACACTAGATCCTCAAGTTCTTTCTTCCATTACCGCAAAACTCATACATAACTCAACATGGCACTAATTCCCCAACACCCTACACTCACTGTCTTCAACAAAGGATTATGAACCACCTGCATCTTTTGGATCATTACCACACATGTTCTACGACTCACTTGCCATTACCATGTCTATCAAACCTTAACTAGAACAGGATCAAAATTATCAGAACAACCTCCTCACAACCGTGTCCCATCAATAGAACATCACTATACCATGACAACAACGAAAACATTTTCAACTCTATTTCATATCATACTCTACCTCATTCTTAACTTAACCTGTAAAGAAAACATCAATAAGCAAGACAACCGTCTATCTCGCACAAACCGAAACTCGCAAGGGGCAACATCAAACAAAACAACAATCTATGTATAACCGGTATGTACTTTCGAAACTCGAATCATAATCATCCCGCCTACTCCACCACAACCGGTGACGGCATCACAACACCGCCACCAACAGCCACACCGTAGTGCGAAAATACCCGCATCACAACACTATGTACCGTGCCCGGATCACCACCCGAGGCATCACAACCACATACACCGATAGACATCACAACCGCATACAATTCCCATAAACACCGACTCAAAGATAACTTTTCAGACAAGAAAAACTTACTCAAATCCACTTATTAAATCACCACGCAACATATGATATGGATAAACAGATAAGCATCTCATGAACATCATCTCTACCATTTCACGGAATACACACGTGTTATTAATACACACAAAATTATAACTAGCCATGTTAAATTAATCAAATTATTACCCTTTTGGATATCATTCAATTAGTATACCGTACCCAACATAAATTACAAAACAATCATATAACAACTTTATAATTATCACACCATACCACTTCTTGTGAGGTCAGAACCTCACACAAACATTTATATATAACATAGACCCATAATCACATCCAACCAATCAATCCTGATCACGTAAGTTACCACTCAACCAAGGTTACCTGTCACCCGAGCTTAACTCGCATGCCCCTCATCACATTCTTCCATTCGCATGCCCAACACCTTCTGCCATACATAACCATATAGCTAACACTCACTATGAGAAACCGCCTCCCAAGACTATGTCTTATACTTCCTCACAACCATACTTATCAATTCAGTCTCTACAAAATCAGCTTCTTTAGAATTACCATCTCTCTAACATACCGTCACTCTTAACCATTAGTCAAAAACCATAACACTACCACTATCCGGACATTGAACCCTTTTCCCTCATCTCTAAACATCACGATTTCTTTCCTATCTTTGGTTAACATCCCAAACAACGAACAACAAACCCATCAACAAAATTACCTCAACATAATTCCCAATACTATCTTATTTGTATTGTCATCTAACTCTCCACCAAAATCTCATATCATGCAGGTATTCTACCAACTTCTTGCTTTCCTTAATTCCTCAAAACTCAAAACTAATCATGTTGTTCTGGAACTTCTATATAACTATAAACTCAAATCCTCATGATAGTATCATACATCTCGACGATTCCTTACTTTTATATCTTATAACCTCGGTGGACATTTTTCTCAGCTTACTTTTATCCTTCTTTTCTCTTCATACTCAACAATTCCTTTTAATATCTTAACTCCTATTACTTCTACCTAACCTCTTTAGTGCTCCAATTACCTTCTCATCGCTCCAAAACTCAAATCTCACTATTTCATGTCTATATCATCTTCTTACCTTGGATCCTTTCTCATCACTCCACTCACTCACACTTGTCACTAATTTGTCCATAAAAATCAACGTTTAATGTTCAAACAATTACATCTCCCTTTTTACATTTCTAGAAATCAAAATTCTTTTTATATCGTTAATCGTCCAATGAATTCACACATTAGTTTCATCTCTCGATAACACAAATTTCCAATCTCAGTCACTATCTGCAAATCCACCTCGCGACATGTCTCCATTAAGTTCACTATATACCACTCTTATCAATTCCTCTAAAATGACCTTTCATTATGTATATTCTTAACCCACACGGCTCTTAACTAACTCCCTCCATAATTCTTTACACATCTCTAGTTGCTACTATCCACATCCTTTCTTTCACTCTTTTCATTCTCACGTTCCTTAAACTTACATCATGCCTTGCTCACATTCACTTACATTTTCATTACTCAACATACAATCATGTCACTCATCTCGTCTCACACAACATGCTCTATACCTCAATTAAGTCTTACCAATCCCAACACATATAAATCATGTCCTCCCCACCGAACTCATACTCATCATAGGTGCCACTCTTTACACCACAAAATTGGGTAACTTACGCGTCAAGACCAACATACATGTAAAACAATGCATAAAGAAGCAAAATGACGCCTTTGAATTAAACATAATATGCAACGAAGTCAAAAGATAAGCATATGACCCAAAACAGGGGTCACTAGATCGAGTACAGGCCACTCGATCGAGTAAGTGACTTACTCGGTCGAGTAGGTGAAGATCAGAAGCACGTAAACAAATTACCAGGGCTACTCGATCGAGTACCCAAGGCTACTCGATCGAGTACCCCCTACTCGATCGAGTATCCTAGTTACTCGATCGAGTACCCCAATTCTCAAAGACTGTCCAGTTTTTCGTAAAACAGTCATAACTCACTCATTACTTGGTCATTTTGGGCGTGTGACCTATCGTTAGAATCGTAAAAGGACAAGCTATCACCTCCAATTGGAATCACATCAAAATCATTTATGAATCTCAAGTTATAACAGTTTAAAGACAACTTCTTTATCATCGAAAAACACAACTATGGATTTTTACTTCCCAAACGACTTAAACAACAACAAGGTAGACAAAACGACCCAAAGACTCATAAAACCAATATTGCTAATCTCATGTTACCATCTTCAAAAATCAAGCAACATCATCCATCATGCACATATATTATTCAACTTACCAATCACATATTACCCACATGCTATCTCACATCTCCCAACATACTAAGCAACATTATAACCGCAACATGTGATATAGCTAAGCATGAAATTTTATCAAGCTTTTCATATAATCAACGAAACAGTGACGTCATATTATCAAATGCCACATAGTAATCATCCAACATGCTTTTCTATTCCAACAACAATTCTATATATCTCATCAATCTTTCAATTCAGATCCCCCATCCTCCACATACATGCATCCATCAATTCATACAACATACTACTACATAGATACACACAGCACACAATCAGCACATAACGATCCCGACACATATCCCATGGTGACCGGTTCAAAATTGTAGGGCGAGTTCGCGACTTTAGGACGTCTCCCAAGTCTTTGCATTAGCTCCTACAACCGTTACCCCGGGTTCATTTTAATTGACTCCCTATGTTCATTAAGTTCATTGGTTACAGGTTTCAGGATCGTCGCTCTGATACCATTTGTAACACCCCCATACTCCAAGTGCCTTACCAGGACCACTCAGGTATAAGGATGCTACCATCTCGGTTACCCGAGGCATGATAATCATAAGACAATGAAGAAACATACTTTATTAAATAAGTTTAAGTGATTACATTACAAACCCAACTGTACGTAAAATACAACTGTTCTCAAACTATAAACCAACTGAAAGGAACTGTTCTAATAAACACAAATGAAGACTAAAGACTCGATATGTGATGACTCCATCCCAGCTAGATCCCACGCGTATCCAAGATATACCTGTCAAGCAACTGCTCACCACCCCCGAATGGATCACCACAGTTTTTAAAACATTTAAACGGGGTCAGTACTAATCACACAACTTATATATATATATCAACAGTAAGGTACACAGACAGCTTAACCGTCACACATACACACAATTACTCCAATCCCACCAATCTCAACCACCGACTGTCCACTGGACCAGCCCTGCCAGTGGGGGACCGCAGCCGTTCCCACCTAAGCCCCGCTCATCATACCGAGCGATAACCCTGTCCCATTAATGTGCACATCCCCTTTCGTGGCGGGTTCCACGAAGGGCGAAACTAGGGCGTGAGATCACTCCCGCAAGTGACCCCACTCAGCCGAGAACGCATCTCGAGAACCATCACAAACACAACCACAATCACAATCACAATTACAATTACAATCATCATATCAACCAACTAACTACAGCACATCACCAATATCCCATTATGGGACTAATACTGAGTAGGAAATCCTACCTGGAAAGCACAACACGCAGACGGTATCTACAGCTGTATCAAAACGGCTCCTCTACGAATTCTCCTCCTACCATACAACACATAGATGCTACCATTCAAATACTACTCATAAAAACCCCCAATTCCTAAATTAGGGTTTCATCAATCTTAACAAAACATTATATAAATTATATTAAAAGCTTACCCTCGACGCAGGGAATCCAACGACGCGAACTACGATACGAACTGACCGTCTGAACTCCGGGAATTGTCAAGAACGCGATTAGGAAGAAGACTAGTTGCTTTCTCTCTTAAACAGGTTTTAGGTTTTGTAAAAAGTGATTTAAAACAATTACGAATATGTTTAAATACCTTAATCGCGTAATTAACAAAACCCGAGAAAACTCCCCCGTAAAACCGGACACTCGATCGAGTACCCAAGGTACTCGATCGAGTACCCCCCTACTCGATCGAGTGCCCCAGCTACTCGATCGAGTACCCAACAGGTCAGAAACTATTTTATTCCGCAACTTACCCTTACTCGACAGAGTAAGGCCTACTCGATAGAGTACCCCAAGACTTATAAATACGGAGTATTACAGATAGGTTTAGTATCGTTATTCTCAATAACTTTACTTTTAACATTACCTTGTATCAATTCCATCTTAATTTTACTTCTTTGAACTTCGTCCTTTTCTTAACGGTTTAAGAGAATGCTCCCACTCATTTCAATGAGTCTTTCCTTAGAGAAGCAAAATTGAATTTCATGAAGACTACTCTTCAATTCATTTGTTTAGTCTTAAAACTTTCATTGAAGTGGTTGCGGTATTTTGGTCAATTTTGATTTCATGCAAATCTAGTTACCAAAATGATGTAACGTTTCAAAGTGCTTAACTCAATTAAGCATATGGGAAACAATTCATTGTAAGTAGATATCTTAGTCAAGAATAAAAAACCTTTTTGATCATGAATAACTTTTATCTATACTCTTCACAAGAGATCCTTCCAATGGATAACACGAGGTTTTAGCAGAAAATTCATATTTGTCTTTAGTTACGATGTTTTAATGGAGATTTGAATTAAAAACGAAATGATATCGTATATAAATTGAGGTAAAGAAATAGAACAATATGATAACGG